>NW_017670536.1:324517-343575 GCF_001879085.1 Nicotiana attenuata
TGCACACTCCTCATCGATCCGTCCTTCTTACTTAACAAATAACACTGGCGCGCCCCAAGGAGAAACACTGGGTCTAATGAAACCCTTCTCTAGCAAATCCTGCAACTGGTCCTTCAACTCCTTCAGCTCCGGCGGGGCCATACGATATGGCGGGATAGAAATAGGCTGGGTGCCCGGAGCCAAATCAATACAGAAATCAATGTCCCTGTCGGGTGGCATGCCCGGCAGGTCTGTAGGGAAAACATCTGGAAACTCCTGGACAATAGGCACAGAATCTATAGGAGGAACCTCAGCACTGGAATCACGAACATAGGCCAAATAGGCCAGACACCCCTTCTCGACCATACGTCGAGCCTTCACGTACGAAATGACACTGCGGGTAGAATAACATGGAGTACCTCTCCACTCTAAACGAGGCATACCCGGCAACGCTAAGGTCACAGTCTTGGCATGGCAGTCCAAGATAGCGTGATAGGGCGATAGCCAATCCATACCCAATATGATATCGAAGTCAACCATATCTAAGAGCAACAAGTCTACACGGGTCTCCAGACCCCCAATCACTACAGCACACGAACGATGGACTCGGTCGACCACAATAGAGTCTCCCACCGGTGTAGACACATATACAGGAATACCCAAAGCATCACTAGGCATGACCAAGCATGGTGCGAAATAAGATGAAACATATGAATACGTAGACCCTGGATCAAATAGTACCGAAGCATCTCGATCACAAACCAGAACCGTACCTGTGATGACTGCATCTGAAGCCTCAGCCTCGGGCCTGGCCTGAAGAGCATAACAACGGGGCTGGGCCCCACTACCCTGAGCTGTATCCCTAGGTCGATCTGCTGCTAGCTGACCTCCGCCCCTGGCGGTCTGAGCTCCACCTCTACCTCCACCTCGGGCTGGTTGTGGGGCATCTAGGGCCTGAATCATAGGACAGGGACCCTGCTGCTGCGACTGAGTACCCCTCAATCTCGGGCAAGCCCTCCTGATATGACCATACTCACCACACTCATAACATCCCTCCGAACGTTGTGGCTGAGGAAGTTGTGGCTGGCCCTGGCGGCCTGAATGACCTCCACAGAAACTCTGAAGTGGCGGTGCGCTGATAGGAGCTGGCGGTGCACTGAATGACTGCTGATCAGAATAGTGTGCTTGAGAACCACGACCACCTGATGTACTGTGAGAAACCTGAAGGGCCGACTGAAAGGGCCTAGGAGGGTGGCCTCTACCATATGAATCTCTACCTTCAGACGAGGTACCACTAAATCTGCCAGAATGACGGGCTCTCTTGTCTCCCCGTGACCACCCCCCTACGACAGAACCATCTCAAAGGGCCACATTGGCCGCCTCCTGAAAGCTGATCTCACTACCAGTCTCCCTAGCCATCTGGAGACGAATCAGCTGAATCAAACCATCAATAAATCTCCTCACCCTCTCTCTCTCAGTGGGAAGTATGACAAGAGCATGGCGAGCTAGATCAATAAACCTGGTCTCATACTGAGTGACCGTCATAGAACCCTGCTGGAGGCGCTCAAACTGCCTCCGATAAGCATCCCTCTGAGTAACGGGGAGAAACTTCTCCAGGATCAACTCTGAAAACTGATCCCAAGTCAAAGACGGCGACCCTGCTAGTCTGGCTAAACAGAAATCCCTCCACCAAGTCTTGGCGGATCCAGATAGGCGAAATGCAGCAAAATCAACTCCATTGGACTCAACAATGCCCATGTTCCGAAGAACCTCGTGGCAGCTATACAAGAAATCCTAGGGGTCCTCAGAAGAAGCACCGCTGAATGTAGTAGTGAAGAGCTTGGTGAACCTGTCCAGCCTCCACAAATCATCTACGGACATAGCCGCGCCATCACCGGTCTGAGCAACTACCCCCGGCTGAACTGCCATAGCTGGCTGAACCACTGGAACCTGACCCTGGGGAGCTACCTGCTCCGGAGTACGTGCAGCAGGAGTCTGGGCTCCTCCTCCAGCCTGAGAAGTGGCTGGTGCTACAGGAAGCAATCCTGCTCGGGTGACACTCTCCATGAGGCCTACTAATCGGACTAGAGCGTCCTGAAGAACTGGGATAGCAATAAACCCCTCTGGGACCTGAGCTGGGCCCATCGGAATTGCTGCGGCTGGGGCCGTAACCTCCTCGTCAAAGTCAACCTGAGGCTCCGCCACTGGTGCTGCTGCTCGGGGCTAAGCTCTGCCCCTACCTCGGCCTCTAGCACGGCCTCGTCCTCTGCCCCTAGCAGGAGCTGCCTGGGGCTCGGACTGCTGATCGATAGATGAGGAAGCGCGCGTTCTCGCCATCTGCGAAAGAACAGAGTAGAAATTCAATTAGCATTGAGAAACAGAACCGCACGACAAGAAAGAACAAATGTGAAACTTTTCCTAACTCTGTAGCCTCTGGGGATAAATACAGACGTCTCCGTACCGGTCCCGCAGACTCTACCAAGTTTGTTCGTGAATCGTGAGACCTATGTAACCTAGTGCTCTGACACCAACTTGTCACGATCCGGATTTTCCACCCTCGGGGGTCGTGATGGCGCCTGCTAACAGGAGCTAGGCAAGCCAAACTTAATTACCTTTCATTTAAATACATGTTCCTTTTTTTTAAATAATAGCATTAGAATAAAAGCGACAAAATTAAATTCATAAGCGGAAGTCTCAAATTTAGATAGCTGAATAAAACACGAAATCCCAACATGTATCTCTACCCAAGAACTGGAGTCACATACTCACGAAATCTAAGAAGTACTAAATACAAAGTCTGAAAGAAAGATAAATCTGTTTATCTCGAATACAATGAGATGCCAGTCTAATGTAAGGATAGAGGAGACGTCGGGCCTGCGGACGCCTGCAAGGCTACCTCGGTGTCTCGACGGACTGAACGCCTGCTCCCGTGCTAATGCTGCTGCTGCTCGAAACCTGGACCTGTGCAAATAGCACAGAGTGTAGTATCAGCACAACCGACCCCATGTGTTGGTAAGTGTCTAGCCTAACCCCGGCGAAGTAGTGACGAGGCTAGACTAAACTACCATATAAACCTGTTCAATTATATGTACATATATAGCGGGATCAAAAATGCAAGACAAGTAGGCAATATGGGAGGGGGGAGCATGCTGTGGGGAGATAACAATATTAACAGTAAATCCAAAATAACAATCTAAGGACAGCTCAGAATTTACAGTGGACAAGAAACTAATACCCAAAATAAACACATTGTATCAATAATTGTTGCGGCGCGCAACCCGATCCCAATATATCTTATCACTGTTGCGGCGTGCAACCCGATCCATAAATATCATCGTTGCGGCGTGCAACCTGATCCATATCGTTTATCATTGTTGTGGCGTGCAACCCGATCCATATCATTTATCATTGTTGCGGCGTGCAACCCGATCCATATCGTTTATCATTGTTGCAGCGTGCAACCCGATCCATATCATTTATCATATTTATCACTCTACCTCGCCCAAACAATAATCACAATTAAGGGGCAAGGAAGTAAACAAGTATTGAAGGAAATCCCGGCAAGGGAACAATATCGAATAACTCAATATCCCGGCAAGGGAGAAAAATCAACAATATCAATAAAACGCCCCGGCGAGGATATAACCAATAAATCTTCCTCTTTCTTTCATTTCTTACTTTATAATTCACTTTATCGCTCGAGCCAATGCTCCTCGAAATCCAATGATCATATTGTCTTTCACATACCATTTACAACATATAGAAATCCTCAAACAAACACGGAAATTACAACCAAGTCAGGATAATCGCATCATAAGGACTCACGGTCATGCTAGACACAAGTGCATAGAAACTCGTCACCATGCCTATACACCGTACTCGATCAATTAGCAAGTAGCAAACAAGACTCAACTCTTATTCCCTCAAGCTAGGGTTAAACCAAACACTTACCTCAACTTCCACGGCCAAATCAATCCTCAACAACCGCTTTCCCTCTCGAATTCGGCTCCAACTCAATCAAATCTATACAATAAGGACTTTATAATATCAATATATGCTAAACAAATCAAACCCAATGCCTAATTATAGATTTCCAAGCTTTCTTCCCAAAAATTCCAAAATCGCCCCCGGGCCTGCTTAGTCAAAACACGAGGTTCGGACCAAAATCAAATCCCCCATTCACCCACGAGCCCGACTATATAATTTATTTTCAAATTCGACCCCAAAACGAGGTCTNCGATCCAATATAACATCTGTTGCGGCGCGCAACCCGACCCAATACAATATCCGTTGCGGCGTGCAACCCGATCCAATATATTATCTGTTGCGGCGTGCAACCCGTTCCAAAAGTACAGCTTACAGTGATCACAACAACAGTCCCGGCAAGGGACTAACCATAAATTACACTATCCCGGCAAGGGAACCCAACAAAACAAGTAAAAACGTCCCGGAAAGGGAGAATCAGCTATAACCAATCTCATTTCAGCTTATAATTATCACTACTATCATTATTCTCATCCCTCGGGCACTTCTACGAAAATAACTAAGCCCTTTCTCAATACCACGGATTTTCTCACTATTTCAATCATAACATTGTTCAAGAATACACAATTATCAAATTAAGACTCACGGTCATGCTCGTCACCATGCCTATACATCGTACCCAACAAGAAACACATAGCAAATATGACTAATCTCCTAATCCCTCAAGCTAAGGTTAGACCGACCACTTACCTCAAACTTCCACGGCCAATTCAATCCCCAATTACCGCTTTTCCTCTCGAACTCGGCTCCAACTCAATCAAATCTATACAATAAGGACTTTATAATATCAATATATGCTAAACAAATCAAACCCAATGCTTAATTAAAGATTTCCAAGCTTTCTTCCCAAAAATTCCAAAATCGCCCCCGGGCCCGCTTGGTCAAAACACGAGGTTCGCACCAAAATCAAATCCCCCATTCACCCACGAGCCCGACTATATAATTTGTTTTCAAATTCGACCCCAAAACGAGATCTAAATCAAGAAAATATAGAAAACCCTAACTCTACCCATTTCCCCCAATTTCTACCCTAAATCACATGATTTGAGCTTAGGAATTTGATAAATAGTGATGGAAAATGAAGAAAACAAGTTAAACAATACTTACTCAAGAAGCTTTGGTGAAGAGATGCTCAAAAAATCGCCTAGAAGCTTTGGAGAAGAAAGGGTTCGTGTATTTGGTGAAAATTTCCCGTCACCGTTCTGTTTTGGCATTTTAAATAACTGGGCGAATTTGCCCTTCGTGTTCGCGGAATCAAGGTTGCGTTCGCGAAGGGTTGGCTTAACAGACTATCGCGTTCGCGATGAGAAGGACGCGAACGCGAAGAGAAGGACTGGGGGGTTCAGGGGATTGGTCTACGCGAACGCGTTGACCTATACGCGAACGCGATGAGGCAAGGCTGGGACCCTACGCGAACGCGGTCCAGCCATCGCGAACGCGGAGAAGGAGAGAGGGCTGGGCCCTCAGAGTTCAAAGACTCTATGCGAACGCGAAGGGAGAATGCGAACGCGAAGAAGGACTCGCTCGAGGCTTCGCGAACGCGAACAAGGCGTCGCGAACGCGAAGAAGAAAAGACCTGAGCACCTGATGCAGATTTTCTGCAACTTTTCTAAGTTCAAAACCACCCCGGAACACCTCCGAAACACTCCCGAGCCCTCGGGGCTCCTAACCAAACACATACACTAACTAAACAACATCCTACGAACTTAACCGTGCGATCAAATCGCCAACATAACATCAAAATCGATGAGTCAAGCCTCAAAATCACTAGTTTTTCTTCAAACTTCATAAACTTTTAAATTTAGAGTTTTAAGTCCGAAACACGTCAAACGACGTTCGATTTCAACCAAACTTCACAGAAATATCTTAAAACACAAATAAGACCTGTACCGGGCGCCGAAACCAAAATACGGGCCCGATACCAACACGTTCTAATCAATTTTTATTTTCATTTTCCTTAACAATTTTAAAAAAACAATTTCTTTTAAAAATTTATTTCTCAGGCTCGGGATCTCGGATTTCGATTTCGGGCATATGCCCGAGTCCCATATTTTTCCACGGACCCTCCGGGACCGTCAAATCACGGGTCCGGGTCCGTTTACCCAAAATATTGACCAAAGTCAAATTTACTCATTTTAATACCAAATTTTGGCATTTTTTACAAAATTTCACATTTAGGCTTTCCGGCTACGCGCCTGGACTGCGCACGCAAATCGAGGCGACTAAAAATGAGGTTTTCAAGGTCTCAGAAGCACGGAACGAATAAGAAAATAGGTGATGACCCTTTGGGTCGTCACAATTTACTTCCCCGAAGAAGTTTGTTGCGGGCTTCGGTTGTTATAAATACTCTAATAATATGGGTCGCACACAGTAAATCTCGAAAATTGACTCGTACATCGTGATAATGGGTCACGTGGAACTTACTTCGCGGAGAGATTGTTGGTTGTGCGAATAAAATACCACATTGGTAGCTGAAAAGATTGAGACTTGCGAGCATACATATTATAAGGTGTGAGAATCTTTTATTGGCGTGGATCTTTTTTAGAGAAAATCGTATAGGCTTGGCCCTAAATAAACAATATCACACCGTGCTAAAAATATATGTGCGCCGTTTAACCCAACATATTACACATCGATTAAGTACCTAAAAGTTGCTATATATTATTGAAAATAAGGGGTGATGGGCGTTAGATACACACTTGTATCTCGAAAATAATTACTCCCACCGAATACATGTATTGAAGCAAGAAGTATAAGATAATAGACAGTATTTTTTATACTAGCTTTTTATGAAGTCTTATCTCAGTTTATTATTTAAGTATACTAAAGTATTATCTTATCACTTAATCGTACTCAAGTCCATGTGGCATAATTTGACATGCATTTGCTCATGTAGTATTTGTAGGCATGTAAAATTTATTAAATTTAAATTCGATAAATAATTTGGACTATATTTTACATATACTAGTCCAAATAAATATTATGGGCTAATATAATTGAATTAATTATATAAGTCCAATATATATGGATTAAAAAAAATAATAAGTCTTAATCCATTGGGCTAGCCAATTTAATTGGGCTAATGTGATGAGCCCACTTCATTAAGCCCAAGATGTCATCTTCCTAGAGGCCCAGTTTGGTGCCACGTGTCAAATGACGTGGCACGCCAAGTCAAGCGGAAGAGCCAATAGGATCATGCCACGTGTCAAAATGACAAGGCATGCCAAGTCACACTAAAAGGCCAATGAAATCGCGCCACGTGTGCAAGTGACATGTTCTGGCCAATCAAATGTGGTCATGTCACACTTCAATCTGATTGGACGGAAAGAGTTTGTTCTTATCATAACTCTTCCCTCCACAACTATAAATAGGGGTCTTCACAACTCAAAAAAGACACCAGAAGCTATAACAAGAAGCAAGAAAGAGCTCGTGGATCAAACGCTGCAAATTCCTCCACAAGTTTCAAGATTCAAGCAATCAAGTTTAAGCTCAAGAACGAAGAACAAAGCAAGTTCAAGTTCAAGTAATCAAACTCAAGATCAAGAACGAAGTCAAATCAAATACAAGGCGTTCAAGATCAAGGCTACTTGTTCGTGATAAAATTCGTGGCAACAATCAAAGTGTTCGCGACGGATAAATCAAATTCAAATTCAAGATCAAGCTCAAAGGCCTTTGAATTTATTTACTATTGGAAAGAAGAATCAGAGGATTCATAGAGATTGTACACTCAAATATTCGAACTAAAAAACTACGATTGTTGCAATATTTTTCGGTCTTAATTTTATTTTCTCGACACAAATTTATTGTCGACTATATTAAATATGGAGTAGTTATATATATTTTTCATTATACTTTTCGACATTAATTATGTTTGCCATTACCCTTTTAAACACAAATACCTTTTCCCTTAATGGTAAACTCGAACCTAAACCCACCTTTAAAAGGATATATGGAGATCATTTGTTTATTCGGGCTATTAGTCAATCCATATCTTTAGAAATAATCCATTTACCCGAATTCAAAAACCCATTAAAGTCTCTATTAATAGAGTATCTAGGACGGGTCTGCTAGCCCAGGCCTCAGCTAGCTCTTCATCTTTTTTAATCTTATTTTTTTTCTAAGAATTTTTAACAATGTAAATTCGAAACTAAAATTGTGCAAATATGTTAACATTTCTAACATATGATGATGTATGAGTAAGTAAAAATTAAAAAAACATAAATTTTTGTAAGACAATATGTCAGTATTACATAAAATTTCATAGTATTCAGGAAAGTCAGCTTTATTAGAAAATAGAAGGGTTTAGTTGTTAATAAAACTTTGAAGTTGTCAGCAAAATTTCAAGAAATTACCAATAATTGAAATAACAAATGATACTTCACAAAAAGAAACCTTAACTCATACCATGAATAGATATCAAAATATACCTACCCAATAGTCACATACACATATAAAATAAAATAAAATAAAATGAACTGAAGGGTGCCCAATAAACCAACATGAATTGAATTCTTCTATTTTGTTGAAATAAATTTTATTACGCCAACAAAGTGCTGAAACTGTATAAAACACAATAACTAATTCAAACTAAGAGATAAAAATGTAAAATTCAAGCTGATTCATTTTGAGAAACCATATCCCAATAAATCAATTCAAAAGACTCATTTGGTTATGTGTTATCTCTGAGTAAGACATGTCTATTTGACTATTTTTAGTTTTTGTAGTTTTAATTTTGGGTGAATGACACAGTTACCCACAAAAATAAAATTGTTTATCCTTACTTACCCATTTGTTTTTCTACCCTCAAACTAATTATATTTCATACCCATAATAGTGTTTGTGGGGAATTTTCCTCTTTTTTTTCCAATTCTTTTTTATTTCTATGCTTCTTTTCTTTTTTCTCCTTTTCTTTTTTCTCATTTTTTCTTTTTTTCTCTTTTTCTATTCATTTATTTTTGCCCAAATCGTATTATTGTACTTTTACCATAACTTATTTCACACTCAATTTTGACTCCTTTATTTTTGTTTTCTTTATTTCTTGTTCCTTTTTAATTCCATTTAACTCCTTTTTTTCTTTTATTTTCTTTATTTCTTGTCCCTTTTCTAATTTTATTTAACTTCTTTTTTAATATTCTTTTTCTCATCATAATCTAATTTCATTTACTGTTTTCATTATTTTTTATTATTCTTGTTTTTATAATAAGAAAAATAATTGATATATTAATATTTGTTCACCCTTTTTTTAATATAACCAGTATAATATATCTTTTATCTTTTCTCTAATTTTTTTAATTCAATTATTAAACTGAAATAACATTAGTTGTCACTTGATCTAATTCACTGATATTACACTGACTGCTACGGAGCACCATAAATTACATAATTAGATTCTATGAACCAACTTGTGATTCCCATGCAAACCTTGATCTCCTTCCCTACAAATATGAGTACACACTCTACCATTAGCAGTAACACAATCAGTTATGGAGGAAGAGAACACAATCTACAACCACCAAATCTTCATATATACTAGTTAGAATACAAATGATAATAAAAAATATTGAAAAATACAATAAAAGTATAAGTAGCAAAAAAGACTTCTAGTACCACATGATACCAATATGGTGTACATGTATACCAACAGAGTATATGATTGCTCTAGAATATTGCTACAACTATCTGCGACTATACTACTGTACCAAAACATTAAAGGATGCAATACAAGTATGAGAAAATTACATGCTCGCATTGCAAGCTAAATATTCGCAAAACAACTTGCTCTATACTAACAGGGTATATAGTTGTATAGGGTCTTCCAACAATTGCCCATAACTATAAAAACTATTACATAATACACATAAGCTATGTCCATCGGCACAAAAAATTCCAGCACTGCAAATCATGTTCATATAAATAATTACATAATAGAATTCACTTAAAAATGTAGATAAAAGAACCAAAAAAATGTTCAAACTACCATATGATACCAATATGGCATATAACTATACCAACATGGTATACAGTTATACTGGTAAATTTCCGGCAACTATATGACTATACTACTATTACATAACACACATGTATAAAGAGAAAAATAAAAAAAAATAGCATATTAATATAATAAAGTATTTCATAATATTGTACTATATTACTATTATTAAAAGAAAATCAAATGGTGTACCAATTAAATGCAGCTAATATAACCAAAAAAGGATTCAACTAACATATGATACTAATATAGTATATAGCTATACTAATAGGGTATATAGTTGTACTGGATCGTTTCAACAACTGCATATAACTATAAAAACTAATACATAATACAAAAAATCTATGTCCATATGTACAAGAAAATCCAACACAACAAAATATGATCATATAAATCATTTCAGAATAGTATTCATTTAAAAATGTAGCTAAAATAACAAAAAAAATATTCCAACTACCATAAAATACCAATATGACATAATTATACCAATAGGGTATACGGTTCTACTAATTAATTCCAGGCAACTATATATGACTATACTACTATTACATAATACACATGCATAAATAGAAAATCAAAACATAGTGTACACATATTAATATAATAATATATTTCAAGATATTGTACTGTAATACTATTATATAAAACAAACGCATAAAGAAAAAATCAAAATGATTATATAATACATATGCATAAATGACAATTTAAAAAATTCAAGATACTGTACTATTCTACTATTACTAAAGAAAAATCAAACAGTGTACCAATTAAGTGTATCTAATACAACCAAAAAAGGTTCCAACTAACATACGATACCAGTATAATATATAGATATACCAACAGGGTATATAGTTGTACGCAAAAAGTTTAAATTTTTTTTAATTCAATTATTAAACTGAAATAATATTAGTTGTCACATAATCTAATTAACTCAATTTTGTGCGTCATCAATTATACTAAAATTTAGATATGTTATAATAGTATACTATATACCATTTTGAAATGGAGAATGATTAATAAAAAATATTAAATGGACACACACATCCTATTATGAAATGAGAAAGATAGAAGAAAAACGTTTATTTATATTTGAGAAGACAATAAAAGAGAAAACAGGTTGGGGCAATTAATGGGGTTTCACTCACGTGATCTGGGATTAGAAAGGAAAGGGTTTTGAAAATAGGCAGTTGGGTAAATACTTTAGATTGCATAGGTACACATGGTAAGACAAATTATAATGGGCAGTAACGGGTAATTAAAATTGTCTGAATAGGCATTTAGAGTAGATTTCCCTTTAAAATTTTAAATCCGAATTAAATTCTTTTTGGCCCACGAGTCAGTCTTGGGCCGGCGGACTAATTTGGATCGACTTTTCTTTTAACTGGGCAAGAAAATTTCTTAACCCAATTCTACCCAAGTAGCAAACTGAATTAAACTGACCTCATCGGCAAGCCCATTTTAACGGCTTTACCTACGGGCTACAATTAGAGCCGTCAAAATGGGCTTAGCCCATAAGGCCAGCCCAACCCAGCCCGCTACTTGGGTAGGAATGGGCTAGAATTTTTTGAGCCCATTTAAAACTGAGGCTTATAAGTCCGGCCCAAGTTAGCCCGCTGGCCCTTGAGGCTTGACCGAGGTTGGGCCTGGGCTAAAAATTGACAAATTAATTAACTATTAAATATTTAATATTTAAAAAAGTAAAACCTAAAAATAATTATTACTATAGTCCCCCTTTCCCAACCCTAGATTGCTCATTTACCCTTCCATATCAACTAGAATTTATATTTTTGACATGCATGTAATATGACAAAATTAGTTTTTCTTTTGTTTAATTAATAACGAACTCGAAAAGTTTTAGTTGGCCAATAATAATCAATTTTCAAAAGAAAATATTACTTTGAGTGGCCAATGATCAGTTTGGATTACTTTAATATACTATTAATATTGAAACTGCTCTTTAGTATAGAAAAAGACCATTTTTGAATATACCAAAGAAAAAACAATTGACCACTAGCAAATTTCAGGAATTTTTAAAAATTTATGGTCTATAATGATGAAATCAGCAAATGATATTAATCCTAAATTAAAGAACCTCAGCATTTAAACTTATTGAAGCAATCCCTGAATCTGAGGAAAATGAAAGAAAAGCATCAAAAAAATATTCATGTAACTTTAAAAAAGAAGAGTTAGAGATATAGAGAATTTGCATTTCAATTACGAGATTCCTCGTCAAATATCAAGCTTTTTTTACGCTCTAAGCAAACAGAAGTTATTTACATGATTAATCGACTATGGCACGAAAAAATATTTAAGAAATTAAAGAAATTCTTTTTTCTTAAAAAAAAAATTGAAGGGCCGGCCCGCCCTAGCCCGCGGCCCTCTTAGGGTTGGGTTGGGCTGGTCATTTTAAGACCCGTTCAAGTGGCGGGCCGGCCCATCCTAGCCCACCAAATTGAAAAGCCCACGAGGCTTGGGCTGGACTGCGTTGGCCCGTTTTGACAGCTCTAGCTGCAATCTTACTCCTAGCTAGAATCTTATGATTCTAAGTTCTAAAAAACTAAGATGACCCAATATATCTAAACAGTTTCAAGAAAAACAATGCATGAGGAAAGCAGTTTTTGTGAGAAATATTTCACGGGTGGTCATCAAAGTAAGATTTATACACAAAAGCTGCTATTATTTTTTTAGTTTTTTCGCCTAAAAAAAGTCATCTAATTAAAGCCTAGGTAACTAAAATAGAACATCGCCGGAAAATACATATTTTGACCAGAAAAATTTGATGTGGCTCTCCTAAACATTTAATAGGCTTAATAAAATGGATTAAATATAATAACCCATCTTAACACCCAATTTAAAGTGTGCAGAAACTAAATGATGCAGAAATCAAAATTGTGAAGAAATAAAACTGTGCAAAAATACAAGCTGTGCAAAATTTTCAAATATACTTATTAAATTCATGGGCAATGCTATATATGCTATTGGGCAATTTGGGCAACGCTGCTGGGCAATTTATTTGGGCTGTTCCTTTGGAAGTTGGAACGGATAATTTTTAGAAATCATTATTGTTTAGTGGTTGTTAACTTGTTATAGCTAGCATTTATGTATAGGGTCAAATTTTAACCCTCAGTATCTCTACGCCAGCGGGCGCGCCCAATGAGTGTATGCCGACCAACGTAGCGGGTACGACTCGGCCGTGAGGACGAAAGCGGCGTCGTTTAGAACTCAGCGTCTACACTAGAAAGACGTTACCTATCTCTGTAACTTTTTGATTCTTTCGAGGAAGGTCTTCTATTATATAAAAGGAGACCTTCCACATTGTAAAGAGGGAGCCATCTGATCTAAGACAACTCTCTCATTTTCTATCTTTCTCTCTCTATATCTCTACTTCCGATTAATATATCTTATGAACATACATTGTCATCCTTCTAACACTGGATCTATAACAAACATTATCATCTTTGCATCTCTAGGATTATTATATTTGATTACGATTTACCCTTCCTCTATTTTTTGATTGTTTTATCGCTTACAAAGTGCATCAACAACTTTTAAGCCAAACAATNAAAGTTATTTGAATTTCCTGACACCTTTATTGAATATACGTTTTTGTACATTGTATTGAAGAGGTAATTTAATTTTTAAAAGATATTTTTGCCAACCAACATTATATTCATGCTTTTATAATAATTAGTCTCTATAGACGTGCGTTGCCACGTCGTCTATAGAATATTATCATTTAGTAGAAATTTTGTGTAAAAAATAGTAATATTTTTAACCGCATCAATATTCAGAACATATTTAGTTGAACTATGAAATAGAAATTAAAGGAGTAGAAATCTAACTGCATAAACTTTAATTTTCATTCATCAAACTAATGTAAGGAGGCATTCCCATATTTGGTATAGTTCGTCATGCTTGTATCCTCTCTATCTTTGTTCTTAGCCGAATACGACTGGTTTTAGAAAGACTTATAAAGATAGGAGTATGTCTCTTTAGTTATCTTTACTATGAATTTCGGAAAGACTTGTACATATAAAAAGTCTCTTGTACATGAAAAACTCATCTATTACTTACTCGAGGGAATAATTTTTTTAAGGTATAAAATTCCATCAATGACGAAGGCATAACAAAACTTTACTGCATTTAAGAACCTTTGAATTCTAAATAATTAATTATATGTAAGCTTTTAGGCTTTGAAGATGAATCATTTAATTAATTATAGTTGGTTTAGTCAAAACTTTAAGCTTTTTATTTAGGTTTTTTCCTTTGTATTTTAGCACATAATGACTCAATTTTTATCAGATACCAATAAAACCGTACAAACAAATCACAAAATACGAATTATGGAGTCTGAGATAAAGGTTATAACTTGAAGTAAAAGAGTTATTTTACACTTTGTTCACTTCACCTCTTTCTTTTTTTTTTTTTTTTTTAATTTTTAAATTCACATCTCCTAGCACGCATGCACACAAACTTTTTTTCCCTTTATATTCTCTTCGTTACTGAATCTTATTCCCTTAAGTAAAACAAATCACAAAATATGCATAAACATATTGCATATAAAAAAGGAATGGAATTATGGACGTCCTTTCTAATCCAAGTAGGATTAATTTTGTAGGGCCGGTGTATGTGTAGTTTAAATCGAAAAAGAATTTCATAATTAGGTAATTTACAATTAGATCCTTAAATTATACAAATATTTAAGGGCATAAAAGTCGATCAATATTTCGGGGATAATTTAGTCGTTCAATATTTAGCAAAAATTATTCGTGCTTTTATAATAATATAGACTAGACTCTATGTGCGTGCTTTGCACGAATATCTTATGTCAAATATTATCAAATGCGTATTGTAGGTTATAAACTTTTAATTGCATTGATATTTTAAAAGTAATTGCTATTATCAAATATGTATAAACTTCAATAATCCGTTCCTTAAACTATAAGAAGAATATAATATCTCATTAATAAAGTTTCGACACAATCAAAACACAAAAAAGAAGACAATAATATTTAATAATTTTTGTAATGCAATACTTTACTTTAGTTAAGCCGTACTGATCTAGTTAAGCCGTATTGATCTAAATCTCATTACATTATAAAATTCAAATAAACGGAGAGGAGATAAGATTTTACAAACCAAAATCCCAAGAGGAATGTTTGATCACGTTTACATCGGTGAAATATTTTATAATTTGCCACATTAATTACAAAACAACTATTTGGCATACTATAGAGAGATATTTGACTCATACTACAATTAGAATTTAGAAGTAAAGCAATTTTTTAGCAGTAATATAGGCGTATTGCTAATTCGATGAGAAAAGAATTCTATCCTGGGGGTACTATTTTGGATATTCCTTTTATATCCATGTTTAAATTGTTCAGTAAATAGGTATTTCAATTTATTAAGGATATAAAAGTCTATCAATATTTTGAAGATATTTTAATCGTTCAATATTTAGCTCTCAACATTCGTGCTTTTATAATAATATAAATATAGACTAGTCTCTATTTCACGTGCCTCGCACGTGGGGCCTTATAACTAAAAAGAGAACGATAAAATAATTAACCAACATAACTTGAATCTTAATAGATAGTTTAAGGATGTTTGTTACTTGGATTTTAATTCTTTATACATGTCCTAATATCTTTTTACGTCATGACTTAAAAGAAAGATTTACAAAAATAAAACTATCATGATTGTAGGACGTGAATTTTTTTTGGTACTATTGTAAATTTATGGTAAAATGCAGACCATTGCTTTTCTAATTGAGGCATTTTTACATTTCATTTAAGGATTCTTTAGCCAAAAATTTCTATAGCAGATAAAATATATTTATGTATTACTTTAAACGCTGACTTTATTACGCAGAAAGACTCTTAAACCCGATAAAATTTCACTTTTGCTTTTTAATCCATGCGACAATCTACCCATAGTTAAAAGTTACTCAAATTTTTCAAATATAAAATACGAATTGAATTCAAAGTTTTGAAAAAGTTCTAAATATGACAATTTTATCAACAAATAATTATATTTAAAAAAATTTACCTTTTAAAATCTATCATTTTATTCTCAATTCACCATATACATGTAGCGGTTAATTCTTCTTCTGTAAACTAAATTAAGCTGGNATCCTACATAAACCTGAGTTATCAGGCAGACTCGCCCGATGGGCCATAGAGCTCAGTGAGCACGATATCTCGTATCACCCAAGGAGCGCCATCAAGTCGCAAGTACTTGCCGACTTCGTAGCCGACTTCAGCGCAGAGATCTTACCAGAAGCGGAATTGGAGGCGCGCCCTGCCCTCTCTGACGCCGACCTGTGGACTCTTTACACTGACGGCGCCGCTAACGCCTCGGGATCGGGACTGGGACTCGTTCTCGAGGTCCCCACGGGCGAAACAATTCGCCAGTCCATACGATGCCCCGAGATGACTAACAACGAAGCCGAGTACGAGGCTGTTATTGCAGGTTTAAAACTAGCCCTCAAGTATGGAGCTCGACGACTCATTCTACATTGCGACCCTCAGCTCGTGGTAAACCAGGTCACTGGGACTTACCAAATCAAGGAGCAAAGGCTGCAAAAATACCAGTCGGAAGTCCACAAGCTAATGACCAAGTTCGATGAGTGCCGCTTCGAACAAGTCCCGAGAGCACAGAACGTGGAGGCAGACGGCTTAGCAAAATTAGCCGCGGCAACTAAGAACTTCAACAAAGAAAGCGTGGTCACCCTCCTCCATTCAGCCGTCGATCACCATGAGGTACTCACTTTAAATCTGACTTGGGACTGGCGCAACCAATTTGTATCCTACCTGCAGGATGGAACACTCCCACTCGACAAAAAGGAAGCCAAGAAACTGCGCATACAGGCCGCCCGTTATTGCATAATAAACCGCGACCTCTATAAAAGGACGTTTGGCGGACCCCTCGCCAAGTGTCTAGGGCCGCAACAAACGCGACCAATGCTCGAAGAGGTGCATGAAGGACATTGCGGTGCCCATAAGGGCAACCGCGCCCTCGTGCGCTGCCTGATACGGGCCGACTATTACTGGCCCACCATGAAGAAAGACGCAACGGAATATGTCCGCCGATGCGAACAATGCCAAAAATATGCCCCCATGATACACCAACCGGGAGAACCACTCCACTCAGTCACTTCCCCGTGGCCCTTCATCAAGTGGGGAATGGACATAGTCGGACCCCTACCAGCAGGGCGAGGAAAGGTACGATTTCTATTAGTTTTAACTGACTATTTTTCTAAGTGGGTGGAAGCAGGAGCGTACGCCTAAATACGCGAACAGGAAGTGATCGCCTTCATTTGGAAAAACATTATATGCCGCTTCGGCATCCCCAAAGAAATCAGTTGCGACAACGGACGACAGTTCATCGGTCAAAAGACGACCGAATTCTTCGAGAAATGGCGCATCAAGAGAATACTTTCCACGCCATACCACCCCGCCGCCAACGGCCAGGCAGAAGCCTCCAACAAAACAATATTAAACATACTAAAGAAAAAACTCGAGGACGCCAAAGGGCTATGGCCCGAGCTGCTACCCGAAGTATTATGGGCATACAGGACCACACCCAAATCCAGCACGGATGGCATCCGCCATGAGAACAGGCCATGACTCCCGACGAGCCTCACTCGCCCCCTCGTCTACCGTAGCTACCCCCTTGTCGGTTATCAACCGACGCCTCTTTCTTTCCGGCGCTTCCTCACTATTGGAAGACCCCTCCACAACTCGGGGAGACGGCATCAAAGGAGTCGCTGCCCTCTCTGACGTTGCCATAAGCAGCGGATGAGGAACCTCTGTGGCATCATCACTAGTCGAAACCGCAGGGTATGAACCCGCCTTCCGAATCGGTTCCCGCCTCAGGTAAAGCGACGACTCTCTTTGCCCGCTTCTTAGAGACGCCCCGACCTGCCAAAAACGAACGAGTCAAAAAATGACTACGTAAGGAATCCCCAAACCATAGCCAAGAATTTTTACCTGATGGGCCGTACTGTCGAAGAAAGGCAGCCCAGGTGCGGCATTCCTCCGCATAGGATATTATTCTTCCTACCCACAGTTTTAGGTCATCGACAAGTTGCGGAGGAGAGGCCCTCGCTGCAAAAAAAAAGGGTAGGGGGGGTGGAAGAAGAAAAAAGGAAAGCAAAGGCCACAATGGCCCTACAGACAAAAGCGCAAGCACCACTAAGGTTTACAAACAGAAACACTCACGTTCGGAATTCCATTTTTCCGGGAAACCCTCGGGATTCGACACCAGGTGCTCCGACCTGATGAAGAAGTATTTAAGCCAAAAACGGCGGTTGGGCTTGTCGTCGGCTTGAACGACCAGGCCCTTTGCGCCACGACCTTTCAACTGCAGCATAGTGCCCCTCAGGTAGCCGGCGCTGAACAACTGCAAGAGGTGATGTACTGAGACGCTGCACCCGGGCCTGGCCGCATAGGTGGTCATGATGCGGCATACCTTCAAAGTATAAAGGGTGAGCTGCGCCGAGCACACGTTGTAAAAGCGGTAGAGCTCCTCCACCAGAGTATATACAGGAAGGTCGTAACCAACCAAGAACGGGTACTCGTAGAAGGCGCAATACCCAGGCCGGTGCACGTTAGCGTAATCCGTTCCGGCCGGAACCATATCCACATGATCCGAAATGCGGTGCATCTCTCGCAACTCGTCTAAATGGGATTGAAGCAAAATGCTGCGCTCCCAGGGAAGATCAGGGCTTTTAGTCGGGAAACCCCTGCGAACGTGCATCTCCCTCGGAAGGACGTTGTCTATGCTGAGGGGAACGAGGGCCTTCTCCGCCTTTCCCCCTTCACCACCAGAAGATGGCGGAACCCTAGACGGGATATTATCCTTGGCCTTTTTATTATTTTGTCCGCGTTTCGCCATAATAACGCTACTTGAGAAAAGAGGCACTGACAAAGGGAAGTGTGATTTCAACAGAAATGGGAAATTCCTTCACAAAATAATGGTTACAGGAAAGAAAGGCAATAGGATGTATCAGAAATAACTTTTCCGAGTTTTGTAAAGTAGA
>NW_017670536.1:343595-443229 GCF_001879085.1 Nicotiana attenuata
TAAAAATGGATTTAAAATATAATAACCCCATCTTAAACACCCAATTTTAAAGTGTGCAGAAACTAAATGATGCAGAAATCAAAATTGTGAAGAAATAAAACTGTGCAAAAATACAAGCTGTGCAAAATTTTCAAATATACTTATTAAATTCATGGGCAATGCTATATATGCTATTGGGCAATTTGGGCAACGCTGCTGGGCAATTTATTTGGGCTGTTCCTTTGGAAGTTGGAACGGATAATTTTTAGAAATCATTATTGTTTAGTGGTTGTTAACTTGTTATAGCTAGCATTTATGTATAGGGTCAAATTTAACCCTCAGTATCTCTACGCCAGCGGGCGCGCCCAATGAGTGTATGCCGACCAACGTAGCGGGTACGACTCGGCCGTGAGGACGAAAGCGGCGTCGTTTAGAACTCAGCGTCTACACTAGAAAGACGTTACCTATCTCTGTAACTTTTTGATTCTTTCGAGGAAGGTCTTCTATTATATAAAGGAGACCTCCACATTGTAAAGAGGGAGCCATCTGATCTAAGACAACTCTCTCATTTTCTATCTTTCTCTCTCTATATCTCTACTTCCGATTAATATATCTTATGAACATACATTGTCATCCTTCTAACACTGGATCTATAACAAACATTATCATCTTTGCATCTCTAGGATTATTATATTTGATTACGATTTACCCTTCCTCTATTTTTTGATTGTTTTATCGCTTACAAAGTGCATCAACAACTTTTAAGCCAAACAATAATTGCTTCCTATAGCTATCTTTTCAACTGTTATGGAATGTATTCGATGTATTCAAGCTATTGTATTCACGAATACAGTAGCGAAACTCGGCGAAAAAACAGGGCATGCCAGCTATCATCCGCTGTATTCATATGTATTCGCGAGATGTATTCATGAATACATCGTAAAAATAGGTCTCTCCAACTGTTTAAAAAGGGAAAGTGAATCAATTCGTGATAGACTCCTAATATAACTCAACAAACTCAATTATAACACGCAAAATTATTAATCCAGTTAAGGAAAAGATTTCTCAGACAAAAAACACCCAAAAAACAGAGCAATATTCAGAGATTTAGTTCATCCTTTTTTTTGTGGTATATACTTACAACCTCTTCACCAATTTGTTGTATCCAACTGTATGGATATGTATTCTGGCTAGTTGTATAATGTATTCATGGTAAATTTTAAAAAATACAGCATGTATAATGTTGTATTCATAATATATGCTTACCTTCATGCTATGTTTCTCTAACAAAATCTAAATACATCTAAAAGTCATTGTCTACAATATAAATACATTTCATTGGTTGTATTCATTGATTTTCTATTTGTATTGGGAGTATTTTAAGTACAAATGGATACAGTTAGGTTGAAAATATAGATGAATACAGTTAGAACTAACAATGTATTTAAAAATATTGTCGTATGAACTCAAATACATATAAATACATCCAATACAACAGTCAAAAATCTTTGTACAAAATAAAAATCAGTATATGCCTTATTGAATACATATAAATACATCTGAATACAAGAATCAACTCTTCCGTTGGAATTATCAACCGGCCACCGGAGTTGCAGATTTTATGATAAAGGAGAATCGTGGTTCAATGTAGCGACTTGATTTTTGCAGCTTGGAAACATTATCTAGCGTGTCTGCCAAGTCTCCAACAACTTCCTGTTCAGCATCCAAATTCTCCTCGTCAAGAACATTATCGGCCAATTCGTCCAGATCTACCAGGAACGTATCAGCAAGAGTTGCCGTCCGAGAATGAAGCAAATTAGTTTGATCAGTTTGAAAAGAACATACGCTAGGGTTTAATAAGGAGGTAGTTTTTTATGAAGAATAAGAGAGAAAAATATTAGAGAGAGTGTTTAATGGCTTAATGGTAGGAAGTAACCATAAATATATATTTTCCTATAAAAACTAAAACGTAGCTATCGAAAGTAATATATTAAAAGAATTTTTATTTATAATAAATAGGGTGTAAAGCTTTGCTATAGGAGGTAATGTCCAAATTAGAGCATGGAACGGAAGGAGAAGAGCCCGAGCAGAACAGAGATTATTACTACATTATCAATTCACTGAAATTTCATCTTTGTGAGATCGTCAATATTGTACCGAGGGCGTCTTTAGAGTATACCGAATTAGTATAGCTATCCTTCTTCTGACACAGCAACGCACTTTGAAATAGTATCAAAAGTAAGTACTAAATAATTTCTTTTTTTCCTTTACTTGTTGATGTAAAATCATCTTCCATTCAATAGAAAATTCTTTCAATTCAACGAAAGAGATTCTCATATTCACACAATTTAAGTAGATGCGAGATATAGAAATTTGCTTTTCGTAGTTGTGGAAGCAGTTTTGTTGTTGGAATCCTTTTTTCAAAGAAGAAGTTAATGATCGAGTAAGAAATAAGAGTAGTAGATCATATTCGATGAAAGAAAAAATCGAATAATTGGAATCCATAGTTGTGATGCATTGTTGTGGATCTCGATCCAAAGGTTCTTTCTTGATCTAGCTACAAGGATGGGGCAGTAGGGAAAGATAAAATGTGGAACCTAATAGAAATTACTAGTTTTAGAATCTAGTTGGACAAAAAAAAAGATTTTTTCAAGCGATTGTGTGATAACTTTTTCTTCTTCTCCATCATTCAAGATATTATGTGAATTAATATATTACTGAATCTAATGAGTTAAACTTAAATTAAAGTAAAAAGAAAAAGTTTTATAAGGTAACTGTTCGCTTTAAAATCGATAATGGAGTCGATACAATTCAACAGAATCTAAGAAATGATCAAATTCGAAAATCATTTCTATTTTGATTCTATAAAAATTCAAGTTTCATTTTTGAATGAAGTTAGACGATACAGCTCTTATTAGTTTAATAGTTTACTCAAGAGTTACTCAATGAATCGGTTGATTGGAATTGCGGGATGGATAGATGTTACAGATGATGAATCAATTTCTTTATATGTCTGTCACTNCAACATTTTGTTCGTTCGGGTTTGATTGTGTCGTAGCTCTATAATTCGGATTAAGTTTATCGTTGGATGAACTGCATTGCTGATATTGATCCCAAAAAAAAGACGGTAGGTACAGCTAGGCCGTGAACAGCCAACCATCGTACTGTAAAAATTGGATAGGTTCGATCTATAGTCATTAGGGCCTCCTAAAACGATCTACTAAATTCATCGAGTTGTTCCAAAGGATCAAAACGGCCAGTTATTAATGGAATTCCTTGTCGGCTCTCTGTAAAATACTCGTTTGGCCGAGGGCTTCCAAACACATCGTAAGCTAAACCGGTGCTGACAAATAACCAACCCGCAATGAATAGGGAAGGTATAGTAATGCTATGAATGACCCAGTATCGAATACTGGTAATAATATCAGCAAACGAACGTTCTCCTGTGCTTCCAGACATGCTGAGCTCCACATATTCTTGTACAGTCAAAGAAGATCGATTCCGTAAAAGATGAGATCAGTAAATGACAATTCACTGAAATTTCATCTTTGTGAGATCGTCAATATTGTACCGAGGGCGTCTTTAGAGTATACCGAATCAGTATAGCTATCCTTCTTCTGACACAGCAACGCAATTTGAAATAGTATCAAAAGTAAGTACTAAATAATTTCTTTTTTCCTTTACTTGTTGATGTAAAATCATCTTCCATTCAATAGAAAATTCTTTCAATTCAACGAAAGAGATTCTCATATTCACACAATTTAAGTAGATGCGAGATATAGAAATTTGCTTTTCGTAGTTGTGGAAGCAGTTTTGTTGTTGGAATCCTTTTTTCAAAGAAGAAGTTAATGATCGAGTAAGAAATAAGAGTAGTAGATCATATTCGATGAAAGAAAAAATCGAATAATTGGAATCAATAGTTGTGATGCATTGTTGTGGATCTCGATCCAAAGGTTCTTTCTTGATCTAGCTACAAGGACTTGATCCAAGATATGTGATGTATATGCCATTCCGAAGTGATCTATTAATCTACTAATAAGTCGTTTCATGACAGTTCCGTCTATCGCTTTATTGTAAAAGACCAGATTGGCCCGTTCTGCCATAAGTACCTCCATATTCAGCCTGGCAGTTCGAGCCTGGCCGTGATAGAGTATCGAGTTTAATCAAGCTTTGTTACAGTATATGTAGTATAACTGAACAGATTACATTCACTTACTTCTTTAGGCGAGTGACGAGAGAGGAAAATACAATCTGTTCCTAGCCACTTTCACACACTTGTACTATCTTAATCTTCTTAGATTAAGAAGCAAAAGTTTGCATTTATCTTCTTCTTCTTCATTGATCCCTGTTAACTTTTGTTTGACCAAAAAGTATTAA
The DNA here is from genome assembly GCF_001879085.1 of Nicotiana attenuata. Classification (NCBI taxonomy): domain Eukaryota; kingdom Viridiplantae; phylum Streptophyta; class Magnoliopsida; order Solanales; family Solanaceae; genus Nicotiana; species Nicotiana attenuata. Next base: position 347,952 of record NW_017670536.1, read on the forward strand.
GCCTTTTGATTAAATCAATTAATGATGAGAAGAGAGGCGTAAATCTTAGTTAAGAATAATAAAATCTAGACCAAATATTAGATGAAGTAGACAAGATGAACGACGTTAGCTAATATGTTTGAGCTGATTAATTGCTCATGAATGCAACAACATAAATGTACAATGAATATAAATAAATGTGACTAGCATAATAAAGGGAAGGTACTACCCAATTATTGTAAGATTCAGAAAGCTCCTTCCCCTGACAACAGCGTGGAAAGAAGGGAAATAAGAGAGGGTTGAGGAATCATTGGATCTTGTGAATATAAAACCTAAAATGTATGCTCGAGTAAAGTAATCAATGAATGAGACAACTTTAGTATATTCTTTCAGGTCAACCTTTTACAAAGTGTTCTTTCTCATAAAAAGTGAAGATCCCATTTTTGTTCTCTATCTCTTCCTATTTATAAGGGGCATTTCCCCAAAACCCTAAAAAGTACAAAGCAAGGAATATTCCTTGTGTCTATATTTGAACCTATGCTACCGTTGTTTCTTCATCTCAGTTGCCCGTCTTTGGCATCAACCCTCTTGAGAGTAACCTTCAGTTATTATACCATGGTCGACCCTGTCATTTATCTTGCTTATCCGTTGCCGCCAAGTTGCCAAATTTAGACCTATACAACTTTAGGACTTCATATAGTTCACCTCAGTACTCATTGTCAAATCCTTGAAAGTAACAGACAAATGGTCAAATGAAGAAAAAAGAATTAGGAGTCTGCAACAAACTTGAAAACTGAAACAAGATGGACAATTTTATTATTAGAATGATTTTGTAATGTTACTTTTGCTTGGCAGCGGTAGTACAGGATATGCAGGGAAAAGGGGTAATTCAACTGATTTTCGATCAATTTTTATTTTATTGTATCAAAGTTATTAAATCATTTTTTTTGTAACGCAAAAACTAATCAAGAGTCACAACTCACAAGAAGTCACTAAATAATGTATTCTGCAATAAAAAAGTCACTCCACTGCCTCATTATCATAGAAAATGTCGCATGACAAGTCTATCACTAAATGGATGCATGTCAGGTTAAAACTAACCTAGAGACACTCAACAAATTGGATCTAATTTTTTGTTTCTTCATTTTCATCTTTGTTGTTAACTACTTCATTAGTACGTCTCCTTTGTGGTTGTTCCCCGTGATATATCCATTGCACGTAACTTTCACTAGTTCCTTTAATCAGCAAATGGTCAAACACTACTTCCTGTGTTTGAAAATTTATGTTCAAACAGTCTTGGCATGGACATCGGACTTTAGAGTTTCGATCAAAGTTAGACTGAACAAATTTCATAAAAGATTGGACACCCTCAACATATCCTTTAGAGAACTTCCTTTCCTGCATCCAGCTTCTATGCATGATCCACTGCACAAACATATCAACCGCAAAATAAATATATATAGTATTATATAGAATTAAGTACATGCAAGGTTCGTCTAATTCAAGATTCACTTGGACACTGGTTCTTAGAACAAAGGATGAGACTTTTGAGGTATTTGTGGGCTTTATCAAGAAGATCCAAGTGAAGATGGAATTTAAGGTAGCTTTTTCGTCCAGCGGTTTTATAAAGAGTAAATTAAATAAAAACAAACGTAACTGAGTAAATTAAATAAAAACATATGTAAATTAAATAAAAACATAGCGTTTTTATAAGTCTTAGACATTTGTGTGGCTATAAATTAAATATAAAAAATAATATACTAAAAAGAAAAGTATGCTACATAAATTGGGACAGGGGAAATACATACGTAAAATTGGGATAGGGGGAATACTATCTCTGTCATCAAAGATGTAGGAAGGACAATGCAGCATTGTCCATTTAAATAATAACTGAGTTGATTCAACGAATTGATCTACTTAAAGTCTTATTAATCAAATTATTAATTGGTCGAATTTTGATTCACATTCCAATGATAGTGGAAGATAAGTACTAGTGTAACGGGGAAAAAGGATATATTAGTGGGAGGTAAAGATAACTATTAGGATTAGATGAAAGTTTGAGTCAATCACTTCACTTCCTAAGTTTTTGAGATTGGTTATGAAACTCCTTTCTCCCTAAGACTGTCTTTTTGTGCTTATTCTGAAAAAACAGCCATGGATGAAGGGCTAGTCTGTTAGAATAATATGTAAAAATTGCATGGAGGGCCCTATTTGGTTGCCCCCATTTAACCTATACCCATTTTTTTTAAAACTTTTAGCTTGTACCCACTTTTTAAACAACTTCAGCCCCCTTTCTCCTCCTCAAAGTTATATCCGCCTCTTCTTTCTCAAACTTCTCCTTTGTCATTTGTGGACCTCTTCTATGTTATTATTATTTTGTAGCTTTTTTTTATTTTTTCTGTCTAACGTAACAACGACAACACAAAGTTGCATCTACATTCTCGAATCGAAGCAGTGGGTTTTTGAACTTTTGAAGCTTCATATCAAAAGTCCGTAAATAAGGGAAGAGGTTTCCATGTCTAAGTTCTCGGAATGCTGGATATGAATCTGCTAAGTGATTTTCCTTCTAAAGTAAAAGCAAATTTCTCCATGGGAAGAGGTGTTCCATTTCTTGTGCTTTACAAATTGCTTTGACTTCTATCTAATGATGTGATGCAGAGGAACCCCAAACAAGTAGTATTTTATTTGTTGGATATGTGTAATCGATACTACCGTGCACTCCTGAAAATCAACATGCACAATGAACAAATTAAGAAACCGACACAAAGGTACACCTTATTTCGCAGAACTAAAGAGAGTTACTGCCATGCAGTCTTAGAACTTCAGCTTTAGGCCAGTTACAAAAATAAAAACTGAAGTTCGCCAGTTAAAAAACAAAAACTTCGCCAGTTAGAAAAATAAAAACTTCAGCTCTAGAGCTGAAGTTCGCCAGTTACAAAACAAAAACTTCAGCTCTAGAGCTGAACTTCAGGCCCGGCTACCAGAATGCTGAAATTTTGCGTGATTGCCTTTGCTACTTCAGCCCCGTATGCTGAAGTTATGCGAAAAAGCGGGTACGCTTGCAATTTTTTTGCAAAGCGAGCACAAGTTAAAATGTGACACAAAAAGCGGGTATAGATGCAAATGCCCCGAATAATATTATGTTTGGCTGGTGGCCCTAACTATTCCTGTAAACGAGAGCTATAGGATCAAGTCCCAAAAGAATGTCCACACTTTCAGCCTAACAGATCAGCCCATGAGACAATAGCCCAGCCTTGATTCCTACGGCCCAAGATCAAGACCAATGGGAAAAGTTGGAAAATGGCCACTTTTAATATCACAATCAAATATTAGCTACCATTTTAAAAGCTATTAATATGTAGTTAGTTTTTAAATAAAAAGAATTCGGACAAAGTAGCTCCAACCAAAACACGAAAAAAATTCTAGAAACGAATTTATCAACTCAAACTCTATGAATTCTTAATGGAGTTTGAAATGTGCAGTTTGAACTCTGTATACGGTCGAAATCGGAGAGCTCGATTTCGAGGACTTAACGATACCCCGGGCTTAAGTTCGGGCAGCACGAAGTAAAGACCAGATCTGACTGGAAAATGCATACCTCGAGGGAGCAAATCGGAGACCCGTCATGATCTGCCTAGAGGGCAATACAATTTCGATGACACTCAAGAAAGAGCGGGAATTTCTCAAGGACACGTGGATCAAGGCATAAATTAAGGGATAAGATTTGTACGAAATAGTATGAGTCCGTACTAGGTTGTTATACAGCTGTACCAATAGAATTCCTTACCATAGTTGGAAATGTACCATATTAGGGTTTTCCCCTTCTATATAAAGGGGACCCCAATCATTTGTAAAGATATCTCAATCACTACAATAGAACATTCTATTCTACTTTTCTCGTTTACTGTGCTTCATAATTATTCTTCAGCTTTATTGTTTTTACTTTATTGTTCATACTTTATTTGCTCTTAACTCACCCCGAGGCCCCCGAGATAATCGAGCTCGAGGTCCCTGTTGCTCTAACAACACTGGTTTGGTTCATCAATTCTTCTTACTTAAACCTAATATTACTTGTATATTCACTAGTATTGGAATAAATCACATATCTTCAAAACCACAAATCACCTTTGATTGTTACTCACATTTTTCGAGGTAAACAGTTTGGCGCCCACCGTGGGGCTAAAGATAATAGCGATTATTTTGGTGCTAGTTTTCTGATAACACACGTTATTCTTCATATTTTTTCTTGTCAAAGATTCTTTGATTTTAGGCTAATATGTCTAGCTCAGCAAATGCACCCGTGTATGGAAACGACGGTCTCGGATCCCATGGAGAAAACGATGCAACAGCTGCAGGGACCGATGTGCCACCGCTAAACCCTAGGGTAGCACCAGTGCCAAACCCCGTCGATGTTGGTTCACACATTGCCGTGAACGTCGATTTGGACACTGATGTCGAAGGAAGTGTAAGCGGAGGGGATCAACCTGACGCTCAAAGGACACATGCTCAAGGAGAAAGAGAAGTTAGTCTACAAGTAATTTTTGAGGTGTTGCAAGCACAACAAGTTGCTATCTTTCAGTTGCAAAGTCAGCAAAAGACTCCGAGGAACTCACGAAGAGGATCGAGTCAGGAGAAAAAAGGATTGAGGACAACGACAAAAAGGTGGAAACATACAACTCGAGGGTCGACCAAATACCGGGAGCACCTCCGATTTTGAAAGGACTGGACTCGAAGAAGTTCGTGCAAAAACCATTCCCCCAGAGTGCGGCTCCGAAGCCCATCCCGAAGAAGTTTCAGATGCCAGACATCCCAAAATACAACGGGACCACTGATCCCAACGAGCACATCACCACATATACTTGTGGCATAAAAGGAAATGATTTGGAAGACGATGATATTGAGTCTGTTTTGCTAAAAAAGTTTGGGGAAACTCTGTCTAAGGGTGCCATGATTTGGTACCATAACTTACCCCTGAACTCTATTGATTCGTTTGTCATGTTGGCAGACTCATTTGTAAAGGCACATGTGGGTGCCGTAAAAGTCGCAACAAGGAAGTCCGATGTATTCAAAATAAAGCAAAAGGAGAAAGAGATGCTAAGGGAATTTGTCTCCCGCTTCTAGTCAGAACGAATGGAGTTACCACCGGTCTCCGATGACTGGGCCGTACAAGCCTTCACTCAGGGGCTAAATGAACGAAGTTCGATAGCTTCGAAGCATCTGAAGCAGAACTTGATCGAGTATCCCGCCGTGACTTGGGCAGATGTGCATAACAGGTACCAATCAAAAATTAGGGTCGAGGATAACCAGTTGGGAGCTCCCTTGGGCTCAGTTTATCCAAGAAGGTTACTAGCAAAGGAGTCAGGAAATGCAGATAGGGGGTCAAGGTCGGATAAGGAAAGATATCAGCCATATATCGAGGATCGAAGGAACATTTCAAGGCGTAACATATCTCGAGATGATCGATGAAGAGATCAAGGTCAAAGTTACCGGGGACTCATGAGCAAAACCAAGTTTGATAGGCACTTGGGATCGGCGGAGGGACCCGATTATCGAAGTACAACTTCAGCGTCGATGCCTCGGGTATCGTCTCTGCCATTGGCAAAATTATAGATACTAGATAGCCCAAGCCTATACAGATCGATCCTTCTCAGAGGAACCCCAACTTGATGTGCAAGTATCATGGTACTCATGGGCATAGGACCGAGGATTGCAGGCAGCTTGGAGAGGAGGTAGCTCGGTTGTTCAACGAGGGGCGTCTTCGTGAATTTCTCAGCGACCGGGCCAAGAACCATTTCCGAGAAAGAGATGCAAACAGGAAGAATGAACCTGAAGAACCTCAACATGTCATTCACATGATCATCGGTGGAGTCGACGTCCCAGAGGGACCTATATTCAAACGTACCAAAGTATCCATCACAAGGGAGAAACGGACTCGGGATTACATGCCCGAGGACACCCTCACATTCAGCAAGGAAGACATCGAAGCCTTATCTCAGCCTCACAACGATGCATTGGTAATTTCTATCCTCGTAAATAAAGTTCAAGTTAAACGTGTTCTCATGGATCCAGGTAGTTCGGCAAATATAATCAGGTGAAGGGTCGTAGAGAAGCTCGGGTTGCTTGGTCAAATCATACCAGCATCTCAAGTCTTGAATGGCTTCAACATGGCAAGTGAAACAACGAAGGGAGAAATCATCCTCCCAGTCAACGTGGCCAGAACCATACAAGACACCAAATCGAAGGGGACATGAGGTATAATGCTTTGCTTGGAGGGCCACGGATCTATAGCATGAGGGCGATGCCATCGACCCTTCATTAAATGATGAAGTTCCCAACAAAGGATGGCGTAAAAACAATAAATGGAGAGCAGCATGCAGCTAAGGAGATGTTTGCAGTACACGACTTGGCACCGGTATCGACACCATCCACATCGGAAAAGTCAAAGGACAAATAGGTGGCCAAATAGCAATCGCAGCCCATACCCTCGGTTGAGCCCAAGGGACAGGTGATCGATGAACATGTTGTCGAGGACGAAGAAGAAGATTTCTTCATCCCCCGAGCCTTCGTTGCCCCCGAGGAATCGGATGCGACGAAGTCCATGGTCGAAGAACTCTAGCAGGCCGTATTGATCGAGCATCTTATATAATGAAAGATATACTTGGGGACGGGGTTGACCCCGATCTCAGGAAAAAACTCATTCAATTTCTTTTTAATAACATTGATTGCTTCGCCTGGTCCCACTTTGATAGGTTTTCAATATCTTTGCCTTGTGTTTTGATGATCTAACAAACTTAATGTCAAGAACCAGATAGGGAACCTGACTCACTTGGATTACACTGTATCTAACGGATTCCAGCCAAATGTGAACTTGCTACAACTTCAGGAGGTAGGAACCCAGACAAGGACTTGATACTCTTGTGGGTTCCTCACGGCAGTACAAAGTCAATTGGACACAGCTGGAAACGAAGATTCTACCGCACTGCACTGTTTCCAGCTCCCACTCATTCTCTGATCAACTAAAGTACAATGATTCAAGTTACTCAACTCAAGACAATCTGGGCAGTGTGCACAAGTACCATATCAGGAACCTGATCCCTTGGTGCTCCCCTGACAGAAGTACAAGTCAAGTATACAGCTGGAACACAACTGCAGAAAGTGACTGTCCGCAACTGTACAAAGATGAACACAACAGGGACCTGATCCCTTAGGGTTCTCTGACAGAAGTAAGAGTCAATTATACAGCTGGAACACAATTGAGTGACTGTCCACAACTATACAAAGAGGAACACAACAGGGACCTGGTCCCTTAGGGTTCTCTGACAGAAGTACAAAGTCAACTACAGTTGGAAAGCAACTGCAGAAAGTGACTGCCTGCAACAGTGCAGCAAACAGAGCAACAGACAGTGTAACAGTCACTTTCTATTGAGATTGGACATCACCATTGTGAATTGACATCACTAAGGTAATGTCTTGTGTAGTATAAACCTCATGCAAGGGACGAGATTCTGGTTCAACGCTTGAAAATAAAAAAAACAAAAATTCTCTCAAGTGCTCAAGAACCTCTCTCAAGAACAAATCTGCTTCAACCTCAAGGACCTGATCCAAGATCGAAGATATCTTAAGTCCTTAGGTTGTTGAGTCTTTGTATGTGTTCTTCATTGTAATTCCTAGTTTGCTTTCTTAGAAGTGTTGTCTTAGGAATAAACCAAAATTCGTAAACTTCTGAGTTTATGTTGTGACTAGGGATAGTCATAAGCAAAAGCCTTTGTAACCGTAGTGTGACAAAGTGGCTTGTGGTGGAAACATCACAAGTTAGTCAAAGCCTTTGTAACCGTAGTGTGACAAAGTGGCTTCTGGTGGAAATACCACAAGTTAGTCAAATTCTTTGTAACTAGGATAGTTATAGAGTGGCTTGTGATGAGAGCATCACAAGTTAGCCGAAGTTTTTGCAATAGGGTTATTGTAAAGTGGCTTGTAACAGGGAGTTTGCAAGTTAGTGAAGTTAAAAGCCTATCGGTGTAGGTCGTGGTTTTTTGATCCCCTTGTGTGGGATTTTTCCACGTAAAAATCCTCGGCCTTATTTACATACAGCTTTACTAGCATTCACTACAGAACTCGATAAAGGACCAGGTACTCTATTATTTGGTGGTTTCACACAAAATTAGCAGTGTACCAAACTGATATAGGACCAGATCGCTATACAGTTTTGTTCATCAGTAGTTTCAGAGGAAACATATAGAGAACCCGGTTCTCTATACAGTCTCGTGGACGCACAGTTTCTAACAAGTGGTATCAGAGCAGGTTCTTCCTATCAGGCTAACACCTAGGAAGGATCCTCATGGCTGCTCCACCAACTCTTGAAAGGAGAACACCAAAGAAGGAAAAGTACCGGGTACTTAAAGTTGCTAACAATGATTCTAGTGAGGAAGACAGTTACATGTCTTACTTAACCAAAATGTTTCAGAAGATGGTCAGAAGAAATGGAGAAGTGCTAGAAAGGGACAACTCTAACAGATCAAAGAACAATGATCTTTGTTACAAGTGTGGAAAGGCTGGACACTTCATGAAAAATTATCCTCTCTTGAGGCAAGAATTCTCCAAGAACTCCAAGAGAAAAAGATCATCTGAATATGACTCAACCTTCGCGTTAATGGCACAACCAGATGATGATGAAGACGATGACAACAAAGAGGTAAATTTCAGGGATGTTCAGAGAAATATAAAATCCTATTCTCCAAGAAAACTCATGTCTTTAGCTAATTATTAATAAATGATTTTCATGGTTTTGTGAAGGATAGGGATTCTTTGACCTTAGAGTTAGCAGAATCTGAACAAACTAGAGTTGACTTAGTGGCTGTAGTTACTGACCATAAGATTCTTAACCATTGAAATTTTCAGAAAAAAAAGAATGATCTTTTGGCAGAAATTACAGACCTAAGGGAAACAATAGTGAAACCTTGGACTAAGTTAAAACCTGAAAATTCTGGAAAAGGAAAGGAGATAACCAGTGAGGAACACATTAGGCTTGAAAATGAGTTGAAAGCTGCTAGAACTAGGATATGTGGTGAACTCGAGAAAAATAAGCAGCTTCAAGCTGAATTGAAGAGAGTAAAAAGTGATCTTGAGAAATCTCTCAAGTGGACCTGGTCCTCAGATGCTGTCACTGCCATGTACTTCAACAATAGTGGAAACAGGCAGGGAATCGGGTTCCAAAAGGAGAAAACTCCTTACAACCCTCACAGCAAGTACGTCACATTTCCTGATAACTGGTTGTGTACCCACTATGGGAACAATGGGCACTTCAAGGAAAATTTCCAGGCCAGGAATCAATCTGTTGAAAAAGGAAACAAGGTGTTTGCCGAAAAGGTGACTACAAAAGAGGGACCAGGTTCCTCTCACAGAAAACATACATTACCTGCATGGACTAGAAAAACCCTTATCCATCCCTTTTATTATAACAAGGGACCCAAACTAGTTTGGGTTCCTAAATCTAACCCACAATTTAGATGTGCAGGGAACAGTAGGAGGAAGCGGACTGCAATGGACCATGAACAATGTATGCTCAAAGCACATGACTGGAAGCACCATGGACTCTCTCTCACTGAAAGCCCTATAGGAAGGGAATGTATCCCTAGAAAAAGAAGGTTACATTCTCGATGTTGAAAAAATTGGAAAGCCTCTTTGACACTCAATTGAACGTGTACTATGTGGGTGGCCTGAAGAACAGTCTCCTGAGTGTTTCTCAAATCTGTGATAAAGGGATTGATATAGAGTTCTTATCAAAAGTGTGCACAATTACCAATATGGTAACTGGCGAAGTAGTCTTAGTAGCCAAAAGACACAAGAACATCTATGTTGCTAACTTTTGAATCTCTAAAAGCTAGTGATATGAGATGCTTGAAGTCAGTTGATGGTGATGCAGAACGTTGGCATAGAAGATTGGGGCATGCAAGCTTCTCACTTCTGAATAAATTGATTCAGAAGAACCTAGTTCGTGGTCTGCCAAAATTCAAGATTCACTTGGACACTGGTTCTTAGAACAAAGGATGAGACTTTTGAGGTATTTGTGGTCTTTATCAAGAAGATCTAAGTGAAGATGGAATTTAAGGTAGCATGCATCAGATATGACCATGGGACAGAATTTGACAACGCCAAATTTGATGAGTTTGTAACGAAAATGGGATCACTCACAACCTCTCAGCACCAAGGACTCCACAGCAAAATGGTTTTGTTGAAAGAAAGAAACAAGGTATGGCACCTGGTACCTAGACCCTCAGACAGAACCATCATAGGGACCAGGTGGGTATTCAGGAATGAGCTGGATGAACATGGAAATACTACAAGGAACAAAGCAAGGCTTGTTGTCCAAGGATACAATCAGGAGGAAGGGATCGATTATGATGAGACTTTTTCCCAGTAGCTCGCATGGAAGCTATTAGGATCCACATTGCCTTTGCTTCACATATGGAATTCACCCTATTCCAAATGGATGTGAAGAGTGCCTTCCTGAATGGTTGTCTCAAGAAAGAAGTCTATATCAAGCTACCTCCAGGTTTTGAATGTCATGTACATCCTGAACATGTATTCAAATTTGATAAGGCACTGTACCGATTGAAGCAGGTCCCTAGAGCATGGTAAGAGAGACTATCCAATTTCTCGTGGAAAATGGCTTCACAAAAGGAAAGATTGACAATACATTGTCTTTGAAGAAACGGGGAAGGAACCTGCTCATTGATCAGATTTATGTTGATGACATCATATTTGGAGCTACAGCTAACTTATTATGTGAAAAATCTGCTAAACTCATGGGAAGTGAGTTTGAAATGAGTATGATGGGGGAACTGAATCTCTTCCTGGGTCTTCAAGTGAAGCAGTCCATAAAGGGAACGTATATCAGTTAGCAGAAATGCATCAAAGAACTCTTAAAAAGGTTTGACATGGAAGCATGAGAATCATTGGATCTCTACTCTACCTTACTGCCTGCAGGCCAGACATTGTATTTGGTGTAAGATTATGTGCAAGGTTCCAATCAAATTCTAAGGAATCTCATCTGAAGGCTGCTAAGAGAATTCTGAGATATTTTAAGGGCACACAGAACCTGGTTCTGTACTATCCTTCAGAATATGTTGCAGCTGCCTCGTGATGTGCTCATTCACTGTGGATCACGCAACAATTGGAAGATTTTGGTGTATACATTGATTGTGTACCGCTTCTATGTGTCAACACTAGCGCTCTCAACATGGCAAAGAACCTGGTTCAACACAAGAAAACTAAGCACATTGATGTCAGACACCATTTTCTCCGGAATTATGTGGAAAAGGGTCTTATTTGTATAAAATTCTGTTGCACAGAAGATCAAATTGCAGATATCTTCACCAAAGCTCTGAGCAGGGAACACTTTTGAGAAACAAGATGGCGCTAGGATTACTTAAACCTACTTGAGAACCTGGTTCTGCTGACATGACTATGATAGTCACACTAAGGTAAAATTGGCTAAAGTGTTTTCTGACTAGGCCTAACTCACATCTATACCGTTGCAGGTAAACACGCATGATGATCATAGAAGCTAAAGGTACAATGTTGAACTTCGGAGGAGAGCTGCAAAAATCCTTTTACAAAAACAGGTCAGGAACCTGGTTCCTGCACTACAGGTTAGTAGTAATGTGTTTTTTGCATGCTTGTTCAAAGAAAAAGGATAGCAAAATTAATTCAACTGCCACATCATCCGACTTTTCAGACCAGCAGTTCTAAACCATTGTCTCCCTCTGCATCACTTTAATGTTTCCTTCAGAACTCTCTACCACTGCTCTCACCATGGCCAACAAATAATCGTCTTTTTCTCTTGCCATCAACATCGCTCCCACATCTCCTCCTCCCTTAACACCATCACCGGAAACCCACTTCTTCACTATCCCTGATACTACTGTACCCATACCGGTTTCCTCCTCATCTCCAGTCACACTTCCATGTGTTGCAAACCCTACTTCTCATCTGTTCCTGAATCTCAGGGGGAAGAAACTCCATTCTTAGGGGGTGAAAGAACTCTGGTGCTTTTTGAGTCTCCGGTTCATGACACCTTCATAGAAGAAACTGTTGAAGAACCTGATGCTCTTTTAGCTGAAACAAACCAGGTGGTTGTAGAAGAAAGAGGCTTTTGAGTCTGCCTTGCAGAAGAGTAAGCAGAGTATTAAAAAAAAAAGGTTGATGAGATAGGGGGAAGCTGTGGCTGATAAACATATTCCAGTGGTTGAGGTTGATAAAGATGCTGTGGAGGAACCTAGTTCCTGAGTGAAAAGATCTACAAAAGGTTGTGGCTGAGAAAGATTTGTTTGAGGGTGACATTATGGCTCTTGCAAGCAGGAATGGAAAGTTTATTGAAATATCTAGAAAACAAAAGTGGGAAACTGTGGGAGGACCTGGTTCAATGAAGACCATTCTAAGTGACAGTGGCCTTGGGCAGGAGAGTTAACTCAGAAAACGTCTTGTGGGGTTGCACGCTTGCCCGACAATCTAGGAGATGGCAGGTATGAGACAAGTTCTGGACTTAGGCAACTAGTGGAGAAACTGCTTGACTAACAGTTGTCTGCAACTACCCACATGGACATAGCTCTCAAAACCATTGCTGCCTCCTCTTCCCAGCCTCCCCCTTCTAGTGCCCCCTAGGATCCTCTCAGTGGCCAGTTATCTTTTGCTCTGATGATTTTGTGGCTGTTGTTTCTCTTTTTGTTTGTCTTTTTGTGATGGCATGTTGGATTTCACCGTGCTGCTCCTGTTGAAACAGTCAAATTTCTTGTCAATAAAACAGCTCTTCTTTTGCTTGAACAATGCTTGTTTCCCTTTTGCTTCTCTTGTCTATCATGATTGTGTGCACATATGTGGAATGAGTTATCCTTGTTGGACTTCTTTATGCCTCTTTGTCTAACTGTGTCTTTTTGTTGATGCCAAAAGGGGGAAGAATAGAGTTAGGGGGAATATATGTCAAAAGGGAAAGAATAGAGTCAGGGGGAACATATGCAGTTACTGGTACCTTATCTAGTTAAGTCAAATAGTTATCAATGTTAAAAGTTTGTCATCATCAAAAAGGGGGAAATTGATACCAATTGTTAGAGACTGTGCGTCCACCAGACTGTATAGAGAAACGGGTTCTCTATGCGTTTCTTCTGAAAATACTGATGAATCAAACTGTATAGGGATCTGGTCCTATATCAGTTTGGTACAGTGCTAATTTTGTGTGAATCCACCAAATAGTAGAGTACCTGGTCCTTTGTGGGGTTCTGCTGTGAATGCTAGTAAAGCTGTATGTAAATAAGGCCGAGGAGTTTTACGTGGAAAAATCCCACACAAGGGGATCAAAAAACCACGACCTACACCGGTAGGCTTTTAACTTCACTAACTTGCAAACTCCCTGTTACAAGCCACTTTACAATAACCCTATTGCAAAGACTTCAACTAACTTGTGATGCTCTCATCACAAGCCACTCTATAACTATCCTAGTTACAAAGAATTTGAGTACTTGTGGTATTTCCACCACAAGCCACTTTGTCACACTACGGTTACAAAGGCTTTGACTAACTTGTGATGTTTCCACCACAAGCCACTTTGTCACACTACGGTTACAAAAGACTTTTGCTTATGACTATCCCTAGTCACAACATAAACTCAGAAGTTTACGAATTTTGGTTTGTTCCTAAGACAATGCTTCTAATAAAGCAAACTAGGAATTACAATGAAGAACACATAACAAAGACTCAACAACCTAAGGACTTAAGATATCTTCGATCTTGGATCAGGTCCTTGAGGTTGAAGCAGCTTTGTTCTTGAGAGAGGTTCTTGAGCACTCGAGAGAATTTTTGTTTTTTGTATTTGCAAGTGTTGAACCAGAATCTTGTCCCTTGCATGAGGTTTATACTACACAAGACATTACCTTAGTGATGTCAATTCACAATGGTGATGTCCAATCTCAATGGAAAGTGACTGCTGCACTGTCTGTTGCTCTGTCTGCTGCACTGTTGCAGGGAGTCACTTTCTGCAGTTGCTTTCCAGCTGTAGTTGACTTTGTACTTCTGTCAGAGAACACTAAGGGACCAGGTCCCTGTTGTGTTCCTCTTTGTATGTTGCGGACAGTCACTCAGTTGTGTTCCAGCTATNGCTTTCTTAGAAGCGTTGTCTTAGGAACAAACCGACATTCGTAAACTTCTGAGTTTATGTTGTGACTAGGGATAGTCATATGCAAAAGCCTTTGTAACCGTAGTGTGACAAAGTGGCTTGTGGTGGAAACATCACAAGTTAGTCAAAACCTTTGTAACCGTAGTGTGACAAAGTGGCTTGTGGTGGAAATACCACAAGTTAGTCAAATTCTTTGTAACTAGGATAGTTATAGAGTGGCTTGTGATGAGAGCATCACAAGTTAGTTGAAGTCTTTGCAATAGGGTTATTGTAAAGTGGCTTGTAACAGGGAGTTTGCAAGTTAGTGAAGTTAAAAGCCTACCGGTGTAGGTCGTGGTTTTTTTATCCCCTTGTGTGGGATTTTTCCATGTAAAAATCCTCGGCCTTATTTACATACAGCTTTACTAGCATTCACTACAGAACTCGATAAAAGACCAGGTACTCTATTATTTGGTGGTTTCACACAAAATTAGCAGTGTACCAAACTGATATAGGACCAGATCGCTATACTGTTTGGTTCATTAGTTTTTTCAGAGGAAACATATAGAGAACCCGGTTCTCTATACAGTCTGGTGGACGCACAGTTTCTAACAAACTTAGATATGACAGGGATCCCACCAGAGATAACTACCCACCGACTAAGTGTCGATGCCAAATTTAAACCGGTGAAGCAAAAGAGGAGACCTCAGTCCGAGGTAAAGCATGCATTCATCAAAGAAGAGGTAACCAAACTTCTCAAAATAGGATCCATTAGGGAAGCAAAATATCCCGAATGGCTAGCTAACGTAGTGGTAGTCCCTAAAAAGGGGAATAAACTTAGAATGTGTGTAGACTACAAAGATTTGAACAAAGCATGCCATAAAGATTCTTTCCCATTGCCAACATCGATCGTTTGATTGACGCTACAGCCAGCCACGAGATCCTTACTTTTCTCAACGCCTACTCCGGGTACAACCAAATTCAAATGAACCCGGAGGACCAGGAAAAGACTTCGTTCATCACGAAGTATGGTACGTACTGTTATACTGTAATGCCCTTCGGGCTAAAAAATGCGGAAGCCACATATGGCCTAGTTAATAAGATGTTCGAACATCAAATAGGCAAATCCATGGAAGTTTATATTGATGACATGTTAGTTGAGTCCCTACGCGCAGAGGACCATTTGACCCATTTGCAGGTGACGTTCGATATCCTAAGAAAGTACAACATGAAGCTCAACCCCGAGAAATGCGCTTTTTGGGTCAGCTTGGGAAAGTTATTGGGCTTCATGGTGTCGAACAGGGGTATCGAGATCAACCCCGATAAAATCAAAGCCATTGAGGAAATCGCCGTAGTGAACAATGTAAAAGCCGTACAACGGCTGACCGAACGGATAGACTCCCTAGGCCGATTTATCTCGAGGTCATCAGATCGGAGCCATCATTTCTTTTCCCTACTTAAGAAGAAAACTTCGCATGGACTCCGGAGTGCCAACAAGCCTTGGAAGAATTAAAACGGTATCTCTCGAGCCCACCCCTGCTCCATACTCTGAAGGAGGATGAAACACTCTACTTGTATTTAGCCGTGTCCGAGGTGTGAGCACGTGATTTTTGCCCTAAGTGAATGACTCCCAAAAATTCAAACGAAAAAAAAAAAGATTTCTTTCATTATTCTGTAATTTTGTGAATTTTTGTTAATTGTTTGCATTTCGTTTGTGCATTTTAATTGATGAAAAGTACAAAAATATACTTGGCGTCTGCATTTAGGGTGTAATCTTGCATTTTAGGATTAATTAGTAATTAGATTACTTTACAAAGAAGAAAATAACAAAAAAGAAGTTTATATTGCATTTTTAACTATCAATTTTTGAATTTGTCATGAGTTCCTTTTAAATTAGGACTTAATCAATTTTGAGGAAATAATTAGTATAATTTTGGGAGTAAATTAGGTCCTTATTTTAATTTTGCATTTTACAAAAAATAAATAAAAAGAGAAAAAAAAAAGTGTGGAAATTAAAAAGAAATGGAGTGGCTTTCATAAAATACTCAGTTTTGGGCCAAAATCAAGCCCAATCTCGCCCCAAAATCGGACCAACATGCCCCAGCCCAACAACCCCAGACCCGGCCTGCTCTCCTGGTAGGCAAAACGACGACGTTTCGTCGCAAAACAATCCCAGCCGTCGGGGATCTTTGATCCAACGGCTAGGAAGTGATGTAATTTTAATATATTACTGTCCTAAATGCTACCCCCCTCTTTCCAGACCCCCATTCCGTCTCTAACCCTCTCAAACCCTAGTACCGCCGCCCTAGCCTTCTCCGTCAGTTTCGCCGGCGGCGATAACACAACCTACGCCGATGACCACCAAAATCACACCCTAACTCCGTCTCCATCTCCTCATCCCAATTATATGCTTCTCTTCATTTGAATCAGATTCAAACGCTTCGAATCTTGATTTGAAGCTGATGAACCCTAGCCGCCGCCCTCAAATCCCAGTGGCGGCGCCGACCCTTTTTCCCACCAAATCGATACCAGATGACCGTCTTCCCTCCCTCATCACTAATACCTGCCCAAAATCTCTCGAATCCGAGTAAAAGGCTCGAATGTCAAATCTAGGGTTCATGAGTTCGAACCTGTCTTGGGGCGCTTTGAGGCAATTGATTCCTGTTAATGTTATTTTGTATAAAATAGACACATAACATTAGCCGAAAATCAATTTTGATGGTTTATCTTGGCGAGTCCGAAATTAGTAAGTGTGCTCGTCTTTTCATTTAATTTTTCTTTTTATCTACTATGACTCTCCTTGATTGATTGTTCTTCATGCTAGTTGATTTTAGAATTTTGGGGTTTTAATTGAGTAGTTTCTATTGATCTCGCTTCTGTTACAATTTTAGGTTTATTATATTTGCTCCAGTGCCTAGGTCTGTTTAGTTAGTTAAATTCGATTCAAGTTTTAATGGATTATTTTTGTTAGTTATACTTGATTTCTTCTGTCTGTTTTTGTTTCCTTGGAATGGAGTTGAATTTAGTTTGATTTCAGTCATGATTTTGTTTTAGTTTTAATTTTTATTGGTTTGTTAGTTGTTAATTCAATGTTAGTGTAATTAGTATTGATTAAGTTCAATTTTTAGGATAGGATGATTGGATATAGCTGAGATGAATCACTCCTTAGTTAACTATAGTCGATCACTAGATAATCATAGGTAGGGGTTAGATCAGTTAACCATAGTTAAGTAATTTTAGAGGTATTAAAGGGTAGTTTAGGTATTTGGTATTGGGCAGAACATGGTAGATCACACTATAATAGTTTAGACTCTTCTAGAATAGGACTTTAGTGCATATTTCAGTAAACTTAGGGTGCTTCCTTGAGTAACAAACTAAGAAATAAAGGATTAAAACTGAAAATGAATAGGGATTAATGTGTAAAAGTTGAAAACTGAAGGCTGCCCTCATTGATGCCTATAAAAAGGCAGTTTTCTTTGCTTCATGGACAAGTTTTCAAGCTCCAAATTCCCCCCCCCCCCCCCCCAAAATTCCCCAAGTCTCCAAACAACTGAAAGTTTGAATTTCAGAGTAGAATACCAAATCCGAAATTCAAAAATCTCTTCATCTGAATATCTTTAAAAAAAAAAAAAGCACGAGAAAATCCAAAAATAACTACTGTTACATTAGTTTTCATTCAGTCCTTTTCAAATTCCAGCATTTTAATTCAAGTCTCTAGTTCATTTAGGATCACAACTACTTGAGTTTTCTGTTTTCTGTTCAATATTGGGAGTTAGAAAGCAGTTCGAGTCAATTTGCACGAGATTTTATTAGTTCAAAGTTGATTATTGGTTATTAGCTAGTTGTGTTCATTGCTGGGTTGTATTGATGCTGTTTTGGTTTTGAAATCCTCCTGGATCACTGATTCTGTGTTCTGAGTTGTTTGCTGTTTCTGACCTCTCATTCCTTTGTTCTATTTCAAAATCAGGTACACATTTCGAACCTGACTCAATGTATCATCTCCTGCTGGAAAACATGAAATGAAACTGAAGCAAATTTCTGCTGTGGAATTGCAATTTCAATAATTCCGTTATATGTTTAGATAGTTTTCTTGTGAGGTAGTTGTTTGTTCGCTGTAATTAAGCTGTTTTGAACTATCATAGACTATGGACTGTTTAGTTTTCTTGTGAGGTAGTTGTTTGTTCGCTGTAATTAAGCTGTTTTGAACTATCATAGACTTTGGACTGTTAAATTTAGAATGGTATTAGCTGTAGTTAATTTAGTTAATTTGTTTAGCTTACACGTTTAAAACTAGTAAATAACTTGAGTTGGAAATTGATTTGGGGAGTTTGTGATGTGTACTGGTGTTAGTGACTGAATGCCCGAACTGTTAGGAGTAATCACATGAATGTCGATTATAGTGTTAATAAATGCAGACTTGATATCATGTTTGTATAAAATTAGATCCAAATGCGTTATTAGAGTGACATTAAATCCAAAGCAGACTGATAGTTGAAATTAGTATAGAAGCAGGCATAAATTGTAGTTTCAGGTGTACTGTTGGATCCCTTTCTTCTTCACTGATTTATTTTATACATGGAAGTCCCTAGGACATAATTTCATAACGCATCAATTCAATTAGTTCGACCTGCTCGGATAGTCATTGTATAATTTTATTGAACGACCTAAGACCGCTAAGCTGCAATGGTCATGGAATCGACTTGTTCATGTGCTCCTGGAGGTTGAACTCATCGTGAATTGAGTCCAGAAGGTTGAAAATCAAATTGAAAGAGAGAGATTTGGGCTCATTTGGAAGCCAAAAAGTGATTGCCTCAGTGGGAACTGCCTACGGCCCAATGTCAAATAGTTTTCTCCTCTCATTTAGGCCTGATCGCGGGCCTATTACCGAACTGTTTCTTACTAAGCTGGTTGAAAACTCCTTTTATTGGGCTAATTTGAAGCCCAAAAATGCTGAAGGTTGGAATTTATATTAAGATCATGGGTTTAAATTTATAACATAGGTTTTGGGCCTCCTAGTTAAGTAGCATGCTTGAATTAAGAGGTTTGCCTCTTGTTCAAGTGTGGACTTGAACTGGAGACCCAAATTCCTTGATCACTTTAAATAATAGCGATTGATAAAATTGATTAATTAGGATTCTTTAGAGACAAAATTAAATAGAAATTGTAGTTTGCTCTAGGATGGCCTTTAAATAAAAAATGAGACGATCCCCGCCGAACAAAATATATAAATTGCGGGGCCCTCATTAAACGATTATATAAAAATATTTAGAATTCGGGGCGTACCATTTAGCGAATTTCCATGGCCTCCCGCAAAGTTAATAACACGTTAGTTGCTTTAGGCGCGTTCTTTGAATAATTTTACCTTCTTAACTACGGGTGTGCATTGCATGCGATCCAAATCCAAATTCCAAAACGTTGAATAAGAGGTGTCAAGGATCCGGGTGCATTTCATGTGACGTGATCCAAAAAACACGCTCTTAAACGGCGTTCACTTTCATAAAAACTAATTAAAAGCGGTTAAACAATTTTAAAATTGCACTATAGGATGACATGAATTAAAATCAGACTTAAGCCAAGTATGACAGTTGAGCGACCGTGCTAGAACCACGGAACTCGGGAGTGCCTAACCCCTTCTCCCGGGTTAACAGAATTCCTTACCCGGATTTCTAGTTCGCGACTGTAAAACAGAGTCAAACCCTTTCCTCGATTCGGGATTCAAACCGGTGACTTGGGACACCATAAATCTCCCAAGTGGCGACTCTAAATCTCTTAATAAACGAATCCCGTTTCGATTGTGCTTTAATTGGAAAAACTCCTTTATTATACCCTTCACGGGGTGTAGTAGGTGAAATAGGAGGTGTGACAGTTCTGGCGACTCTGCTGGGCAACACGCAGAGTTCTCGGGCAAGGATAAGTGAGCGGATACGAGCGATTTTTGCCCGTCCGAATACTCCGTGTGAAGCATTTTTGAAAACCGTCTGACCGAGCCCTACTTCAAAGGTTGCCTACATATCCTTGGCTGTAAAGGAATCAGGTCAGTGTAGTTCTGGAAGGTCTGGTAGCTGGGACTACCATGAAGCTGTGGTTTCACTGTTGCTGCTGCTGCTGTTACTGCTTAGTGAACCCCCTTATTACACCATGTCAAAAATAAAAGAAACTAGACTAAACTGTGATCTATGAATTACAAAAGATCCTATCTATATCTTCAAACTTGCTCTTGTGGTCCTTGTTGCATTGTTAACTTGTATTATTCCAGTGGAATTCTTTTGTTGCTGCCTTGAATTGCATTCTGGAGTGTTCTCCCTTTCCCCAAGTGATGCTTTGACCACTAAAACTTGAAATGTAGTCCTTTGTTCTCCAGGCGGGCCCCTGACTGCTGAAACTTGAAATGTGTGTCTCTGTTCTCCAGGCGGACTCCTGATTGCTGAAACTTGAAATGTATGCCTCTGTTCTCCAGGCGGCTCCTGACTGCTGAAACTTGAAGTGTATGCCTCTGTTCTCCAGGCGGGCTCCTGACTGCTGAAACTTGAAACGTATGCCTCTGTTCTTCAGGCGGGCTCCTGACTTCAACAAAATAAACAACAAAGGGAATTTTCTGCCTCAGTTTGGTAACTGGGTACAGCATGTTATCAAACATTTAAATTAAAGTTAAATTTGAATTGTACTTCCCTTGTTCTCCAGGTGGGCGCCTGACTGCTGAAGCTTGAAAAGTATTCCCTTGTTCTCCAGGTGGGCTCCTGATTGCTGAACTTGAAAAGTATTCCCTTGTTCTCCAGGTGGGCTCCTGATTGCTGAACTTGAAAAGTATTCCCTTGTTCTCCAGGGGGCACCTGACTGCTAAAAGTTGAAAAGCATTCCCTTGTTCTCCAGGTGGGCTCCTGACTGCAACAAAATAAACAAACAAAGAAAATTTTCTGCCCCAGTTTGGTGACTGGGTACAGATGTGAGTATTAAACTGAATTATTCTACCAAGAATGTGAAAGCCAAATCCTACTATCCAGAAGGTCCTGTTAACTCATAACAATTACGAGCCTAAGCTATATCTTCTAAAGGTATTACTCCCACTACATTTGTGATCTTAGAAGGTCTTAAACTACTTCCCATTATCCAGGCGGGTCCTGACAACTACTAATTAAAAGACAGTGTTAACCTAAGCTATATCTACTGAAGGTACGACTTCCACTGTATTTGGTTACCTAAGGAGATCTTAAAACTACGTCCCATTATCCAGGAGGGTCCTGAAAATCAAAATTCAAGTCTTATCCTAGGTGTGCCGATTCTACGGCTAAATTATACTATCCTACAACAGTATCTTGTTACCTAAGGAGATCTTAAAACCGTGTCCCATTATTCAGGAGGGTCCTGACAACTCCTAATTGAATCCTATCTTAAACAGGCAACTTTGAAACCAACTTATGTTCCTTGGCGTACATTTATGCTAAATTATGCTACTCATGATTGTTTTGAGATTTAAACTAAGTCCCATTTTCCAGGAGGGTCTTGAGAGTTTCTAGTCATACCTGCTTGGGTGCTACCTTCCCTTAAGGAGGGTTTCTCCGAAATGAACGAAATTTCTGCCCCTGTTTCAATCAAAGAAAAATCTTGTCAATTTTAAAAATGGTGGCTAGTTGCTGGCATTCTTGCTAGGTACATCCCTGCTGCTGGGCTTCACTCCGTCCCGCTTTCCTGGCCTTGCCTTGAATCCCCTTGAATTCCTGACTGAATTTCAACCTCTTGACTCTGATGACCCAAGTGTTCTATCCCATATTGTTGTTTTTGTGCTTCTGACCCCTCTTTTAAAACTTCTCTTCTTCCCCACAATTATCGATTATTCCACCAATGACACTTCCAGTGGTCCTTTATGACTTACTTTGCTTTGGACATCTTTGATATACTCTGGCCCTGTCTGTACAACTAGGAAGCTGGTAATTAGCCTTGACCTTCCTTCCTTTTGTTTCGAACAGAACTGACACTGAAACATCTTAAAGATAGACCTCGAAAGAATGAAATGCAATGACCTCGAGGGTTAAGGATAAAGAGAATCCAAGAACGGATGATTTGTAATGAAGGAAGAATAGAATGAAACTTATCTGAGTGGAACTGCTGGTACCATTGAGCATGCCATGCATTTTGGATTAACCAGCCCGGTCTGTCTAACCAATCAACTTTCGATTGCCACATTTGTTGTTCTGGACTTTCATAACCTGATCCTCACCCCAAACCCAAACCTTGCTCGTCTTGCAATGTCTTGAGCAGCTTTTGACCACGGACATGTCTCTTTTGCCTGAAACTCACCTTCGCCTTACGGTGCCCATGAGGGTTTTCACCAATAAGACTCTCTCATTTTGATTTCTCTCAACTCACTTCGCCTTACGGTGCCCGTGAGGGTTTTCACCGATAAGACTCTCTCATTTTTTATTTCTCTCAACTCACTTCGCCTTGCGGTGCCCGTGAGGGTTTTCACCGATAAGACTCTCTCATTTTTTATTTTTCCCTTGCACCGGAGTGTTGCCCCTGATGTGAACCACTTCGACTTGCTCGTATTGGCACTTCCTGAAGATTGATCGAAAGGTCTTTCTTTGGACCGTAATGCAGGCTTTTGGATAGGGTTAGGAAGAAAGGGTATAAAAGGCTCTAAAACAATTCAATATGGGTTCGCAACTACAACTTTCGGAATCAACTTCCTTGCACAACCATAACTACTGTCCAAGTTCCTTTCGTGGGGACTTTTGGGATTTTGTTTTGATGTGACTGAACCCCAAGGAGAGGCTGCCTACGTACCCTTTCGGGATCAAGTCAAACGTAGTTCAGGTCATAGGAATTACTTTGCTGTTGCAATCTTTCCTTTTCTTCCACCTTCTTTTCTTTCTTTTCATTTTTCTTTCCTTTATTTTTTTTCTTTTCATCCTTCTTTTCATTTCTTTTTTTGCTTTTCTTCATTTTCTTTTCTTCTTTTCTTTTTTTTTCTTCTTTTTCTTTTTTTTTCTTTTTCTCTTCTCTTTCTCTTTTTCTTTTCTTTTTTCTTTCCGTTGGACTGTGGTTTCTTATTTCTTCACTGTTTTGCCTTGCTCGAGCTTCCGAGTTGTTATTGATTCCGAAAGAGGGGTACGAAAGAAAGTAAATGAGGCTCAAGAGGGGTAACAAAGGATAAAGTGTTTGGATAGCAGAACAAAATGCCTTCGTCATTTCAATCTCAAAAATATGCCAAATACAATAAAGTACAATTAAACCAAGAAATCATACATAGTATCGCTTGACTGCGTCAGAGTTGATAGCAATTTCTACATATTTTCCTTCCACATCTGTCAAATATAAAGCGCCATTGGACAACACTCTGGTTACAACAAATGGCCCCTGCCAGTTTGGGGCGAACTTTCCTTTTGCCTCAGCCCAATGAGGTAGGATACGTCTCAACACCAACTGCCCTACTTCAAACTTCCGCAGACGCACTTTCTTGTTATATGCTCTTGCCATTCTCTGTTGGTACAACTGACCGTGACACACTACTGCCAGTCTCTTCTCATCAATCAAAGTTAGTTGTTCCAAGCGAGCTTTAACCCATTCAACATCATCAATTTTCGCCTCGGCGATGATCCGAAGGGATGTGATTTCAACCTCTGCGGGTATTACTGCTTCAGTGCCATATACTAGTGAATAAGGAGTTGTCCCTACTGAAGTGCGGACAATAGTGCGATAGCCTAAAAGGGCAAAAGGTAACTTCTCATGCCATTGCCTGGACCCCTCTACCATTTTCCGAAGTATTTTCTTGATGTGCTTGTTAGCTGCTTCGACTGCTCCATTTGCCTTAGGACGATATGGGATGGAATTACGGTGCGTGATCTTAAACTGCTGACATGTCTCTGCTATCAGATGACTGTTGAGATTGGCACCATTGTCTGTGATGATTACCTTCGGGATCCCAAACCGACATATGATATTCGAATGCACGAAATCAACCACTGCCTTCTTGGTCACAGATTTGAAGGTTCTTGCTTCAACCCACTTAGTGAAATAATCAATAGCTACCAGAATGAACCTGTGCCCATTTGATGCCGCTGGCTCGATCGGACCAATGACATCCATTCCCCAAGCAACAAACGGCCATGGTGCTGACATTGTATGCAATTCAGATGGTGGAGAATGAATCAAATCTCCATGTACCTGACATTGATGACACTTGCGCACGAAACTGATGCAATCCCGTTCCATAGTAAGCCAATAATAACCTGCTCGGAGAATCTTCTTTGCCAATACATATCCACTCATATGAGGTCCGCAAACTCCCGCATGTACCTCAGCCATGATAACTGTAGCCTGTTTAGCATCCATGCATCTCAACAATCCAAGATCTGGAGTTCTCTTGTACAACACTCCTCCACTGAAGAAAAATCCGCTTGCCAAGCGTCGAATTGCTCTCTTTTGATCCCCTGTAGCTTGTGCTGGGTACACTCCCATCCGGAGGTATTCTTTGATATCATGGAACCACGGCTCACCATCAAGCTCTTCTTCCACCATATTACAATAGGCATGCTGATCTCGGACCTGAATCTGTAACGGGTCCACATAAGCCTTGTCTGGATGATGCAACATTGACGCCAAAGTGGCCAAAGCGTCGGCAACCTCATTGTGAATCCTTGGAATATGCCTGAAATCTATTGATTGAAACCGTTGACAAAGTTCATGCAAACACTGCCGATACGGTATGAGCTTCAAATCTCGTGTCTCCCATTCACCCTGAATCTGGTGTACCAGAAGATCCGAGTCACCCATGACCAAGATTTCCTGGACACCCATGTCTATAGCCAATCTCAAACCCAAGATACATGCCTCGTATTCAGCCATGTTATTGGTGCAATAGAAACGAAGTTGAGCAGTGACAGGGTAGTGTTGCCCTGTCTCAGAAATCAGTACTGCTCCTATCCCGACACCCTTGGCGTTGGCAGCCCCATCAAAGAACAGTTTCCATCCTGGCTTCTCGACTTGTTCTAATTCTTCAACATGCATTATCTCCTCATCGGGGAAGTATGTTTTCAAAGGTTCATATTCATCATCAACTGGATTCTCGGCCAAATGATCAGCCAGCGCTTGTGCTTTCATTGCAGTCCGGGTCACGTAGACAATATCAAACTCCGTAAGCAAGATTTGCCATTTCGCCAGCCTCCCTGTGGGCATGGGCTTCTGAAAAATGTACTTCAACGGGTCCAACCGAGAGATGAGATAGGTGGTATATGCTGACAAGTAATGTTTCAACTTCTGCGCTACCCAGGTTAAGGCACAACACGTCCTCTCAAGTTGAGTGTACTTCACCTCATATGATGTGAACTTCTTGCTGAGGTAGTAAATTGCCTGCTCTTTCTTTCCTGTGATGTCATGCTGCCCCAGTACACAACCAAAAGAATTATCCAAAACTGTCAGATAAAGGATCAAGGGTCTTCCCGGCTCCGGCGGGACCAACACAGGTGGACTAGCCAAATACTCCTTAATCTTGTCAAATGCTGCTTGACATTCATCCGTCCATCTGACCGCAGCATCTTTCTTTAGCAGCTTAAAGATGGGCTCGCAAGTCGTTGTGAGCTGGGCAATGAACCTGCTGATATAATTCAACCTGCCAAGCAAACTCATCACCTCTTTCTTGTTCCTTGGCGGCGGTAGCTCCTGAATGGCTTTGATCTTGGACGGGTCTAACTCAATACCGCGCCGACTTACCACGAATCCCAACAACTTCCCAGATGGGACTCCAAACGCACACTTTGCTGGATTAAGCTTGAGGTTGTACCTGCGGAGTCTCTGGAAGAATTTCCTCAAGTCCTTGACATGGTCACATTGTTTCCTCGACTTTATGATCACGTCGTCTACATAGACCTCAATTTCCCGATGTATCATGTCATGGAACATGGTGGTCATCGCCCTCATATACGTTGCCCCTGCGTTCTTCAACCCAAATGGCATGACCCTATAACAATACGTTCCCCAAGGCGTGATGAATGCCGTCTTTTCCGCATCCTCCTCATCCATCAAAATCTGGTGATAGCCCGCATAACAATCCACGAAGGAACCAATCTCATGTTTGGCACAATTGTCAATCAATATATGGATGTTTGGCAGTGGGAAGTTGTCTTTTGGACTCGCCTTATTGAGATCACGGTAATCTACGCACACTCTGGTCTTTCCATCCTTCTTTGGCACAGGCACAACATTGGCTAACCAGGTGGGATACCGCGTGACCCGGATGACCTTTGCCTCAAACTGCTTGGTGACCTCTTCTTTGATTTTCACACTAATGTCTGTTTTAAATTTCCTTAGCTTCTGCTTGACAGGAGGGCATGCTGGGTCGGTGGGCAATTTGTGGACCACCAAATCAGTGCTCAAACCCGGCATGTCGTCATATGACCACGCAAAAACATCTTTGTACTCAAACAGTGCTTTAATTATCTCTTCTCTGAGCTGAGGTTCCAAATGGACACTTATTTTCGTTTCCCGCACATTCTCCTGATCCCCTAAATTGATTGCCTCTGTGTCATTCAGATTAGGTTTGGGTTTTTCTTCAAAATGGCTTAATTCTTTACTGATTTCCTCAAAAGCTTCCTCATCATCATATTCTATTTCGTCATCACACTCAATTTCTTGTATTATTATGTCTGAGTTAGATTGGCATTTAAGACTGGGCTGAAGACTCCTCATGCATGACACATCACTGAAACCAGCGTAAAAGGGACTGTACAAGAAAGAAAAGAAAGACAAAAATGAAAACTATCAGGAATGAAAAAGAGGGAAATTGCATTTCATTAATATTTAAGATAACAAGGTTTAACTCATCCAAACGGACGGAACATAGCATCCGAATTACAACCTTGGAAATAATCCAGATTAAACTGAAAGGAAATCAAAACTAACTACCAAGACTCCCTCCGGGTAGGAAGGGGAGTTGCTTCCCAATTGTTAAGCTTTGCCTGGGGCCCCACGAACTGAACATCTGCCTTGCTTGGACCTTCTCCGGCCTCCAATACATTCACCTCATAAAACAGCTTTTCAAACCTCTCAATCAGCTCCTTGTCGGGATCAACCACACCACTGGGCATTGCTGTTGCTAGGCGCTTCTTAGTACCAGGCCTGACAAAGGAACGGGAAAGGCGGGGGATGGGTTTTGGAAGGGTCCATGCTTTCTTTTTCATCTTTCTAGCTCGCCTTATGTCTGCAGCAGTGGGCTTGAAACCTAAACCAAAAGTATCCAGGTTTGCAGGAAGGGATACGGGCTGTACGATGCCTTGTAAAGAAGCACCCAAGCCTTTTCCAGGTACAAATCCGTTCTTCAGCATTTCCGACGCAACCATGACGGATGCAGCAGCTACCTTTGGCACAGGAATACACTTCCCTTCCGGGATCTTTTCAACCGATACCGTATCAAAGACTTGATAAACCCATGGGCCTTTGTCATCCTCAGCTTCTATGAAAGGCACAATGGCATCACCCAGAGTACACGAACTATCTTCCCCATGCACCACAATCTCTTGCCTGTCCCACTCGAATTTAACCATCTGGTGCAAGGTAGATGGCACTGCCTTTGCTGCATGGATCCAGGGTCGGCCTAACAAGAGATTGTAAGAGACAGCCACGTCAAGCACCTGGAACTCCATAGTGAATTCAACCGGACCTATTGTCAGTTCCAACACTATATCCCCAACTGTGTCCTTGCCTCCTCCATCAAATCCTCGCACGCAAATACTATTCTTGTGGATTCTCTCACTGTCCACCTTTAACTTTTCCAGGGTGGAGAGAGGGCAAATGTTTGCACTGGACCCGTTATCAACTAGCACCCGGGTGACCACAGAGTCTTCACATTTCACCGTGAGGTAGAGTGCTCTATTATGCTCAGTGCCTTCCAAAGGCAGCTCATCATCAGAAAACGTAACCCTGTTGACCTCGAAAATCTTGTTTGCTATTTTCTCTAAGTGGTTCACAGAAATCTTATCGGGAACATGGGCCTCATTCAAAATTTTCATCAATGCCTGGCGGTGCTCATCTGAGTGGATCAGTAATGATAGCAAAGAGATTTGTGCCGGGGTCTTTCTCAACTGTTCTACAATGGAATAATCTTGTGCCTTCATCTTCTTCAAGAATTCTTCTGCCTCTTCTTCAGTTACAGCTTTCTTTACTGATACTGGATTATCTTTGGTGAGTTTAGCCTTTCTCAGCTCGTCAGGAGCAAAGCATCTTCCTGAGCGAGTCAGTCCATGGGTTTCACAAACTTCTTCCTTAACTTCCTTTCCCTGATACATCACTGTCACTCGGCCGTAATTCCATGGGACGGCCTTTTCACTGATTACTGGTAGCTGAGTCACTGGCTTGATGACAACCGGCTCTGTGCGAGCCCCTTTCACAATCACAACGGGCTTAACAGCTGCCCCGGACACTACCACTTTAACTGGTTCTTGTTTTTCTGCAACACTGCTCAAAAGCTCTTTCTTCATCACTACAACTGGTTTGCTAACTGTTTCTCCTACCTTGATCAATGCTCTCTCCTTTGCTAGTTTCTCATTTGATCTATCCTCACTAGCCCTGATCATCATTACGGTTTGTGACGGCTTCTTATGCTCTCCCTTTTGGACTAGCTCAATCATATGGGTCTCGTGATGGGTTGGTAATGGATTTTGGGTGATGTTAGGCGTTTCTGGGGCTTGCACTTCAATTCGGCGGGTATCAATGAGCTCTTGGATGGCCGTTTTCAAGTGCCAACATTTTTCTGTGTCATGTCCCGGCGCACCTGAGCAATACTCACAACTCACAGAGTGGTCCAGATTCCTTGGGGGAGGATTTGGCAATTTGGGTTCAATCGGACTCAGCATGCCCAACTGTCTCAATCTGTGGTACAAGCTAGTGTAAGATTCACCCAAGGGAGTGAAAGTCTTCTTCTTTTGCAGCCTATCATTCTTAAATGCAGGGTTAGGTCGAAAACCGGTTCCAGCGGGATTTCTGTTGGTTCTTGGGGGTGGGTAGGTGTTTTGAGCTGAGTAAGTATTTTGTGGGGTGGGTGCGCGCCATTGTGCATGGGTAGGAGGTTGGGGGTATGTCTGGGCATGGTGGACAGAGAAATTGGGGACAGGAGGTGGGTAATAGTGCTGCGGTGGGCCATATGGGGTGTGTGGGTAGGTTTGGGGGTGAGGGCGAGGTTGGTGATAATATGGTGATGGACCTCTGGACCAAGCTCTCGATTCCACTACTGCAACCTCTTCTTTCTTCTTCTTTCCCAATACTCCTCCAGTGCCGCTCTGAATAGCCTGAGTAGTTGCTTTGATTGCTGAATAGCTCATAATCTTGTTAGACTTGAGACCCTCTTCCACCATACTTCCCATTTTCACGACCTCGTTGAAAGTTTTTCCCACTGCTGACACCAGATGACCATAATAGGTTGGCTCCAAAGCCTGTAGGAAATAATCAACCATCTCGTTCTCTTTCATTGGAGGATCGACTCTTGCCGCCTGCTCTCTCCACCGAAAACCATACTCTCTGAAGCTTTCTCCGGGCTTCTTCTCAATTTTAGTCAGTGACAGACGGTCCGGGACAATTTCGAGATTATACTGAAAATGACATGCAAATGCTTGGGCCAGATCGTCCCAAGTGTACCATCGAGCATGATCCTGTCGTGTGTACCACTCCAAAGCTGCTCCACTTAGACTTTGACTAAAGTAAGCCATCAATAACTCATCCCTTCCTCCAGCTCCTCTCATCTTGCTGCAGAATCCCCTTAAGTGGGCCACCGGATCACCATGGCCATCATATAAGTCAAACTTGGGTAACTTGAATCCTGCTGGCAACTGGACATCAGGAAACAGGCACAGGTCCTTGTAGGCTACACTCACTTGTCCTCCGAGCCCCTGCATATTTCTGAATGACTGTTCTAAGCTCTTAACCTTCCGTATCATCTCTTCTTGCTCAAGGTTTTTGGGAGGCTTTTCTTCTTCAGCTGAGAGATCAAGGCGGGGAGTGTAAGGGCATGGCTCTGGTGGTTTGAAAGTGGCTTCGGGTGGGTAATACTGGTTATCATGGGTTTGGAACAAAGGTTCGCTAGAAGACCTGTGTAGTGCGACAGGTGGGGGAGCCACAAACACAGGAGTAGTTGGTGGTGGAGGGCATGGAATTTGTTTGGGTGGTGGAGGTGGTGGTGTTTGAGAGGTGGTTCCGTAGTACTGCTGGTAAGTAGGGAAAGCCGGAGATGAGTTCACTGTGGGAGGATCTTGAGGCTGAGCTAGTGGTGGGAGGTAGGTGGGGTTAGCAGGATAGGCTGGTGGTGGATGTCCCTTCGACCAGGCCTGGTACATCTCGGCCATTTGTTGCTTCAGTTTATACATCTCCTCCTTCATTGCATTAACGTCCACTACTTCCTCCTCCCTAGATGGGTCGACAATGCTTGCTTCCAATTCCTGGTTGACCATGTTTGACTTATCCTTAGAGCGGGTGTTGTAGGGATGGGTTGCCAGAATGCCAGTCAACTTAACCACTTGCCTGAACTCATCAACAACAACTTTGTTAGCGGTTAGGGCATTAACAGATAGATAACCGCACATTGAGGAGTGAATGCACCTAAGCAGTTAACCATTTCTATAATGCCTTTGCTCAGTCACATGCATCATCCCGACTTTCCATTTCCTTTATTTGCCAATTGCAAACTTTCTTTTCTCCTTTCTTTTCTTCTTTTTCTCCTTGGTTTTCCTTGTTCCTAACCGCTCTTTTCCTCAAAATTATTTTTCCACTCTTTTTCCTGCTCTCTTTGTTTTGCTTTCCCTCTTTTGTTTTTTCTGTCCTTTCTCATGTTTTCACCCTTTTTATTATTATTACGGTCGAATCCTATGGAGATTGCCTACGTATCACGACCCCGCGTGAATCAGACCAAGCGTAGTTCTTGCAAATAAATGCGAAAAATAAATGCAAGAAATAAAGAAATAATTTTTCGGGAAATTTTCAAATTTTCATTAATAACAACTGCGATTACAAAGCTACCAAACTATTTGTTGTTCTTTTTCTCAAAAAGGAAAGTACAAAAACCAGACTCAAAAGCAGAAATACAGACTCGATTATCTAAGAATACATCAAAGCTTCAAATCCTGGGGCCCGCGGGGCATCTCTCGGCATCGCCGCGGGCCTGCGTGCGAGACCCTTTTGCAACTGATCCAGATCATTCATGACCTGGCGAACAAATATCATCACGGAAGCAAAGAACGTGGTACGACCCATCCGCTCACCAGCCTGGCACTTCATGACAATGTAGTTGGCAATGTTTCTGATTCTTTCCCTGATTTGGCCCTTTTCTTGGAGTAGCCGACTTATCTGTTGGGTACGAGCCTCTAGTACCTGAGAATCCTGGAGGTGAAGGTCTTGTAACAATTTTATTTCCTTTTCCATCTCAGCGATTAACCCATAACACTGTTCTCTCTCGGCCCGAAATTCTTTGTCCTGCCGAGCTGCCTTTTCTTCAAGAGTATTCATTTTTCTTTTCATGTTAGCAATGGTTCCCTCATAGTTCTTCTTCATTTGTTGTACAAACTGGGCCCTTTCCTCGGTCTTCTTTGCCCATTGTGCCCGAAGTTTTGCCATGTTTCCCTTGGATTTTTCCAATTCCTCCTGACAGTCCAAAACTTGTTTCTTCAAACCTTTTATCAATCTCTCGTCGGATAGACTTCTTTCCCGATTCCTGGCATCTATTTTCATTTGCTGAATTTGGGCTTTGAGAGCTTCATTCTCTTGGGCCAATTTCTTCTTATCACCTTCGTCGGCTGCGGCCTGCAAGGTGTTTTCAAACCGGAGCTCCTGAACCTGTTTTTCCAACGCTCCTATTCGGGCCTTGTACTCCTTTTCCCTAGCTAACCAATCCCACTGCACCTGAGCCTCGTTAGTGAATTGTTGCACATTTGGCCTTTTGGCGGGTCTCTCAGGGATTTGAAATCTCTTACCAAACCAAACCAAGTATTTGGGATCTTCCTCACCTCTGGCTCGGTCCTGTACTATAGTCTTGGGTTCAAGGTACCTGCACTCATTCCATATCTTTCGAATTTTTCCTTCAGGGAATGCAGCTTTCGGGCCTAACTCGATGACTTGCTCACTCAGGTCTTCATCATTGTGCACTGTCTGGAATCTTCCAAATTGCCGCAGAACTCGGTAAGGAGCATAAGGCTGTATGCTTCGAATACCCATCAAAAGAATATAAGGGACCTCCGCTGAGGTGTATACAGCTTCAGTAGCAGGAAGCCATCCATAAGCCCATTCAACTTTATCTGCGGTCAAGGATCTTAAGCATGACGACTAAGCCTCAGTACCCTCAGGGAATTCAATACCTGTCACCCGAGTCTCGAATTCTGCAATACAACTCACTCCAGTTAAACCGTAGTTCATATAGCCTGTGCGGTGACAGAGGTGTTCCTGTATCCACAATTGTAAGAGCAAATTGCAACCTTGAAAGAATTTCTCCCCTTCCCGACATTTGGTCAAAGCTCGGTACATTTCTGCTACAATCAGGGGAACCACCGTGCTAGTAGGCTTTTTCATGGCAACATCTAGCATCCCCACCAAGCCAAGGTCTATGTGACCATCCTTTCTTGGACAAACTACCACTCCCAAAAAGGCTACCATGAAGGCTAATCCCCGTCGGGCTTCCCATTTGTCTTTATTTCCAGCATGTGTCAATTTTGTGTTGGGTTCCTCGAAGCCTTTGGGGTTACCATACCGGTGATATAAGAAATGCAATTTACAACACCCTTCCGCCAGATGCGGGTCTTGAATATCCCGGCTATGTTTAACAAATCCAAAAACCTATGAAGGGTTACCGGTCGTGGGGCAAGTGGGTATCTACCTCGGAGGTTCCCGTTGAGACCAGCGTATCCGGCAATCTCTTCCAATGTAGGTGTGAGTTCAAAATCTGAAAACCGGAATACATTACGGGTCGGATCCCAGAATGGTATCAATGCCTCAATAATATCTTTCCTTGGTTTGATGTTTAGCAAATCAACGAGACCACCCAAACTTTTGACCACGATATCTCTGCTTCCTTTTCCCAAATCATGCCACCACATGTGAAGTTTCAAAGGGATCTCGCTCAGGACTGAGAAGATTTCGATGTTACTTGAATCCATCCTGCACATTTATTAGGGGATTTTAATGACTTAATTTGAAAAAAAATGGCTATTTGTGCAAAAATTCTTTATTTAGAAAACAGGCCTTGGATTTGCAAATACGGCCTTTCAGTACTTCTGGGAGGAAGATTTTAAGGTTGTGCCCGCAAACCATTTAAAAATGACTCAGGGTGGCTGTTCTTGCAAAAACGGCCTTTCGGCGTCCTTTTAGGGGTATTCGGCTTATTTTAGACAAGAATGGCATCAGCCGACTTATTTACGACAAGAATTAAAATTTTGACATTTTTGGCTATTTTGGCAAAAAGGGAGGTTGGACCCGATGAGGGTTGCGTACGTATCTCACATCCAGTGAGAATCAAACCGGCGTGGTTCGGGCAAATAAACCTAACTATTTTTGAAAATAAGACTCTCTTGTTTTTGTTGGCAAATACACTATTTCTGAAAGCAAAATTTATTTATTTTTATATTTTCTTGTTCAGTGGCAAATAAACAAACTAATTTGAAAATAGAACCCTCTTTTTTTCGTTTTTCTTTTCCATTGGTAAACAAAACAAACTAAAGAAAACACTTTCCCTCTTTTCTTTCCTTTTTTCCAAAAATCCGGCAGCATTTCGGACTACTTGGACACTGGTTTTTTCAAAACTAGCGGTTACCCTCATTTAGTCCCAACACTGCTTATTTTCATAATTCACTCATTTAGACAAGCTGGTCAACATGCAAAGCCGAGCAAATAAATGCGCAAGTAGCACGTAAGATGCATCAGGATGGTCCATTATTTCAGGTCACCTGTCCTAGACGGACCCAACCCCTGTGTTGAGTCCCCTAAGTCAAATGCATATGATGCAAACAAGCGTCCTACTAGGGATCCGGCATGAGGTTTTATTCTTCTAGGTTTTAAACCCTAGGTTTATTGGTCTAAACCTGGCTTACCCGAGCGGACAACTCGGGCCGAGGGGGAGGCAGTGTACCGGGGATACAGAAGCTCCGCCGGCTTAGCAACTTATCCAAACCTCGTTCTAAATGGGAGAAGACTCTAAATAGAAGAGAAGCTACACGAAGTGCACCCTTCTCCATGATGTAGAAGACTCAGAGAGAGGAAGGGATTCGCGACAGTTCATATACAATTCAACAAATATCAAAGCGGTAAAACATTTAGCACATAGCATGGAACATGTAGAAAAATCAGATAAAGCCAAATATAACAATTTAACTGAGCTCTAATTCTTGAACCCTGAACCGAAATTCTGGGTTCTTGTCCCCAGCAGAGTCGCCAGAGCTGTCACACCTCCTTTTTTACACTACACCCCGGGGAAGGGGTATAATAAAGGGAGTTATTTCCAACTTGAAGTGACAATCGAAACGGGATTTATTATTAAAAGATTTAGAGTCGCCACTTGGGAGATTTATGGCGTCCCAAGTCACCAGTTTCAAATCCCAAATCGAGGAAAGGGTTGCCTCTGTATTACAGTCTGCGAACCAGAAATCCGGGTAAGGAATTCTGTTAACCCGGGAGAAGGTGTTAGGCATTCCCGAGTTCCGTGGTTCTAGCACGGTCGCTCAACCGTTATATTCGGCTTAATTATCCGATTTTAAGAACATTTTGAACCTATGTGCATTTTTACTTTAAACCGCTTTTATTCATATATTTTAAAGAAGATATAACGTTGAATAAAATTCTCACTCGGGGACTATCCATGAAGTCTAAGGGATAACTTTATGTCAGACTAGAGACCTCGTTCTCATTTAACTCGGGCCCAAGGGTTGCATCATTACAAGCTCGATCTAAGCTCGAGAATTACCTAAGACCTCAAGAGGCATCATGTTAATCAGTAAAGAACCTAAGGGTTCATTGCGTTCTAAGTTCGAACCAACACTTAGGCTGATAATTTGGATTGTACAAGCGAATTTTCTATAAATAAAGGAAAATGAGATTCGTCACAAACCAAGGTCGAAACAAAAGTTCCTTTGTATTCACAAAGCACATTTACAAAACTCCCCCATGGAGCCCTTACATAAAATAAAGAAATTAAAGAGGACCTAGTCTATTGTCGGGGTCACTCGCTCGGAGGCAGCATCCACCGGAACTACATCTTCGGTGATCTGACCTTCGGCAGCCCGATCTTCGGGGGCCTCTTCCTCCTCGGGGACTTTGTCTTCGTCCTCCCCACTCTCGGAGCTGCTGACAGAATCTTCATCAGTAGAGAGCAATGCAGTTGCCTCTTTTTCCAAAGCCTTCACCTTCTCGATTTCTGCAGAAAGGTCAAAGCCTTTGGCATGCACTTCCTTGAGAGTTTGCTTTCGAGATTCCAGTCGAGCATGATTGACGGTGCAGGATAACTTAAGCTCAGTTGCAGCAGATATCCCCTAACCCGAGCATTGGCAGCTGCAACATCGGTTCGATATGAAGACACGAACGCATCGGCTTCGGACTTAACCTTAGACAACTCAGCGACCGTCTCAGTATGAAGCTCCATAAATTTACGACCCTCCTTCTTTGCACTCCGAAGCTGGCTCTCGGCCGGGGCCAGCTGTTCCCGAAGACTGTCTTTTTCGGAGGCCAAGCGATCCATACTTTGCTTCCACCCGAGGGTTACATCCTCTTTGGTCTTAAGCTCCTCCAGAAGTTGCTCCGCCAGGTCGGCCTTCTCTTGGAACTACAAAGGTGGAACATTAGACGCCAAAACAAACAAGTACAAAATGCGCCTACAAAGGCATATTACCATTTCAACGAGCTCGACCCGCTCTTGGGAAGCTTTCGCTGAACTTGCTCGAAGATCATTGAGTTCACCCTCTCTTTTGGCATAGAGAGCCTTGAGTCCGTCCATCTATGACATAAGCTTCCTGAGCTCGTCTTCACATCGGGCAAGCTCGACTCGAGACTTGGAAAAAGCTTGATCGAAGAGCATCGTAGACTAAACACAAAGGAAGGAGGTCAGAAAAGCAAGAACCTAACTCTAAATGTAGTTATCAAGATAAAGTTTACCTTTTTTCGAAGCTTCTCGGCCTCTTCGAGGATGAACGGGGCATCAAGGTCGGGGCCCTCCTAAATTCCAGCAAGGCATTCACCGAAAATGTTGTTCTCCCCGTGGGATGTTCACGCATCAGGAGTCTTCATATCTTGGGCATCCCGTATTTGCCCCTCAGAAAATGATGGGCTTGGTGGAGAGTCATTCACGTCAGTCACCCCGAGCGGCTCAATCGGGGCCTTTTCCCGCCTTCGAAGAACCTCAGGGCTGGGTTCTCTGAGTTCATCGACCAAGTGCCCTTCAGTACGAGGCGCTTTCTTGCCACTAGTCGGTTCGAGAACCTTGCTCGAGCTCCCCCGTGGAACTTTCTCAGCTTGAGGTTGAACCGCTTCGGTGGCCTCCGGCTCAGCAGCCTTTGAAGGATCGGTGCCTCCTCCTCTCCGAGCTATTAACGGGTGAGCATCTTCGTCCTCGACCTCATCTCTCTCTTCGTCCTTAGCACGAAGACGTGCAACAGTTTCCGGAGTCAAGGCCACCGTATCGGCCCTAGGTTTTAGAAGCTTGGCCTTTTTGGCTTTGGGGACTCCGCCGGTGACCCTTTCCTTCTTTTCTTGTCCTTGGCAGGTTTTTGGGTCTCTCCCTCGCCAGGTGGGGGTGGCCTCATCGAAATAACATCTCCAAGGCCTAAACAACCGTAAAGTTAAGTGTATTGCTGAGGAATATTTCACTAAGGGATTTAAATATGTAAATAATAATAACTCACCGTGGTTTTTGGCCTCCCATCGGCCTTTGGCCGAATTGCGCCAGACGCGCTCGGCATATGTGGAAGTGGAAGCTAGTTGCCGAACTCAGCCCGGGAGGTCCGCCACCTCACCTGGATACCAATCAACGGCTGCATCATCAAAAGGGAGTTAGTTCAAAGGAAGGGGAAAATGTCTAAGTAATGAAACATGCTCGACAGGTCTGTACTTACGCTTCGTATTCCATTCCTCGAGGAATGACATCTTTTCAGCGAGAATCAGGTTGGAGGTCCTGACTTGAACGAAGCGGCTCATCAACCCTTGGTCTTTATCCTCATCGATGCTAGCAAAGAAAGACTTCAGAGATCGACGTAGCAATTTTATCAGACCACCTCGATAGAGACGAGGGCTGTATAATCTGATGAGATGGTCGAGGGTAAAAGACATCCCCTCGACTTTGCTCGAAAAGTACCTAATTAGGTAAACAATCCGCCAGAAGGAAGGATAAATTTGGCTGAGGGTCACTTGGTATTGTCGACAGAAATCGAGGATCACTTGGTCTGGAAAGGGCAAAGAAGGATCTACGGGACCTAAGGTAAATGGGTGTATACGCTTAGGTACCCCGCTTTGTGAGTGGTAATATCCTCATCAGGTGAAGGGATCTCCATGTGCACTTCATCTCCGCAACGGCAATCTACCTTCACTTTTTTGAGTTCGGTTGTTAAGCTAATATACCGAGACATGGGTTCACATCGTCCTGGAACCGAAACAGGCTTGTCGACCTTGAAATCGGAAGACGTATCACAAAGCCCGGGGGTACACTTCTCAATGCGAGGAGGTACCACCATTTTGTTCTTAGACGGGCGTGAAGACGAAGAGGCCTTCTCTTTTTGTGGAACTGTCTTAGAAGTTTTTGCCATTTTTGTTGTGAAAATCCAGAAGAAGGAGAAGGAGCAGGTTAAGAAATGGGCACAAGGAAGGAATACGTGCAGAGAGAATTTGATGATATTGTAAAAGTAAAAGTTTGAAGAATGAAGGATTGAAGTATCTATAGAGGTTGTCTAAGCGTGTTGGAGAAGCTAAACGGACGACCAATAGCCGTCTTTCAATAAAGCTTTTCAAAAACTGTGTAGGCGTAACTTTTGCACGACTTTTCAGTCACACGGACCGCTGATCTCACTAGACTGACATCATGATTGGGACATCGAAGGGGCGAGAATCAGATCGTTTCTTATCTTTTTATTCTAAGAAATGCGGGGACTATCTGTATACGGTCGAAATCAAAGATCTCGATTTCGAGGACTTAACGATACCCCAGGCTGGAGTCCGGGCAGCACGAAGTAAAGACCAAATGTGACTGGAATATACATACCTCGAGGGAGCAAATTGGAGACCCGTCATGATCTGCCTCGAGGGGAGTACAATTTCGATGACACTCAAGAAAGAGCGATAATTTCTCAAGGACACCTGGATCAGGGCATAAATTAAGGGATAAGATTTGTACGGAATAGTATGCGTCCATACTAGGTTGTTATACAACTGTACCAATAGAATTCCTTACCATAATTGGAGATGTACTATATTAGGGTTTTCCCCTTTTATATAAAGGGGACCCCAATCATTTGTAAAGATATCTCATTCACTACAATAGAATATTTTATTCTACTTTTCTCGTTTATTGTGCTCCACAATTGTTCTTCAACTTTATTGTTCATACTTTATTTGCTCTTAACTCACCCCGAGGCCCCCGAGATAATCGAGCTCGAGGTCCCCGTTGCTCTAACAATACTGGTTTGGTTCATCAATTCTTCTTACTTAAACCTAATATTACTTGTATATTCGCTATTATTGGAATAAATCACATATCTTTAAAACTATAAATCACCTTTAATTGTTACTCACATTTTTCGAGGTAAACAAACTCTATGAACAATTCATGGAGTTTAAACTTTTATTAAATTGAAGGCCAGGAACGATTAATGGAGTTTAAACTTTTACAAAATAATAATGTCTTCATTTATTTATAGCAACGCTTATTTGAACTCCATGACATAATCGTGAAATTTTAACTTGCAGAAAAATTAAAACTTCATGACATTGTCCTATAGTTCAAAAGAGGTACCATGAATGAAATAATTTGTTTTGTTTATTTTACTTACCTATTTCATTCACAAGACCTGTTTTTAAACTTATATACTTTATTATTATTTTATTTTTATTTATGATACCTAATTTAAAACTTTATCACGAGGTATTTGAGTTGAAATAATCGTTTAACATTTTTTTACTCTTATTGTTGATCATGCCCAATTCTATTCCTAAAAAGGATAAGTGGTCGCTGCAAATATAATCCGGTCTAAAAGTCCGAAGTCGAATCCCATAGAGAACTAAAGTTTCATTGTAACTGTTCAATATCACTAAGAAGACAAGTTCGAACAATTCCTAAGTTATCAATATTAAGATTCTTATGTCTAACTAATTAACTAACAAATCAAAGTAGTAAATTAACAACTAGGGATGCTAAGGGTTGTAGACAAGATTGGAAAAGCCTAGAGTTATGATTTCCCCAATTGTCGGAATCCTTCCCGCTACGTCTTCTACAATTTTGCACAAGTATTTTCTACTAATCATGAGCATTCGACTTATCTTAATTCTCTCTTGAGCAACTACAACAATTTAGTAGTCATATTCTCTCGAATTACGCTAGCTTGCACTTTTTCACCGCTCGCTATGATCACGTCAAAGCTTTGTTATCTCTATTCCCGCTTTTAAACCCGCTGTATTGGTCTCTCATATACCTTGGGAGTGATGTTGTTCGAAAACAACCTAAATATAAACTCTTTCTCAAGCAATACATAATAAATACGCACAGTCAATGGATGACCATTCAATCAACAACAATAAAAGTAGTTGAACAAGTAGGGATATTCAAAGGCAAAATTATATTAAAACGAAACAAGAATTCATCCTCCGAAAGATTCCATCATACCCTAGATTAGAGAATTTAGCTACTCATAATTGCGTAAATAATCATAGTAATATCCAAAAATATTAAATTACAAATTAAAGGAAAGCAGAGAGAAAAACTCTTGTGATTCGTGTTCCAGAGTGTACCGTAGCCTCTTGCCTCTCTAATGATGCCTCTCCCCTTCAAAAAGTAACTTTAAGAGGTATTTATTTGGTGGGGCCGAAGTCTACACGTCCAAACATAATGATGAAATAAAAGTGGCCTGGATAAGCATCGTCGGCGCATGGCATTGTCAGAGGCACCAACATTACTCCGCAAGGCACCATTACAGGCACCAACATAACCCCGCCAAGGCGCTGTCAGAGGCGCCAGTGACAATACCCTGGACAAAACCTTGCACTGTCTATGGCCGTGACTTTTCATTGCCTTGCACGTCTTCTTTTATTGCTCCATTTTGTAGCTTTGAGGTATCATTTCGTGCAACTTTTCTCCATTTCATGTCCAAGCATTCCTACACGTAAAAAAAACTCTATTAAGATCAATTGTCGCACAAATTAGCATCCAAACAACAAGCACGTAGGGTAAATAACGTCTAAATATATGAAATTATAGCACGACATCAACACCCCATACTTAAATGTTGCTCGCCCTCGAGTCAACCAACTAACACTTCCTCTTCAAGGACCCAATAAGCCACACATTCACAACACGCTACACCTATGACCATGGTTGATAGCAACAATTAAGCTCTAGCATATGGGGTCAAAATACCCTTCTCGTACTTATGCCCAATTTCAAAATGTCCAACACAGGAACAATATTATTATAACAATCCTAGCCTCGAAAACTAACTCAATGTCACAATGCACCCGAGGCTTGAATACTTAATCTAACAGAGAAGTCTAATAATGTTACCTGTCCTTTGTGAAAATATGTTCCCTCACAATAAAACAAAAGAGTAAGCGATCCATACATCCAAATCACATGATCGAATATATTTTAAGGAGTCATACATATGAAAAAAAATCACTTACTTTCTCAAAAATGTCACATGTAATGCAAAAGGTACCATAGACTTGCCCATTATGTAAACATCTACTAATGCAGGCCCGCTCGATTTGAAATCAATAGGACTTTATTATGGTTGTAATATGGGCTATGGGGCGGGTAGGATATATTTATAATATAGTGGCTAACCCTCCTAATTACTTTAATACATCATGTATTCAACTTTAAGCGCAACATTCCTTCAATCCACTTCAATCATCACAAGATGGCTCACCCAGAATATTTTTCCTTCTTCTTTACGCACTACTTCAGATCATATCTACTCGCAAAAATAAAAAACCTTTCTTTTTTTTTTTTTGTATTTTTGCCTTGCCGCTAATGAAGTTTTATTTACAACACAAGTGCACATTTCTTCTCCTTCTATTGGTTCAACTCAATAGTTTCCCCAAGTTTTCTCATTACTTCTTTCTAACGCTCTCTTTACAATTCAAGTCTTTAAGCGGTATAAGGATAAAAATAATTCAATTAAGCACAAAAAGGGATAGGCTTGTAATGCGGGTGCCAAAAGAAAGGCTTATAGGCTCAAAAGATACACTAAGGATGATTTTATTTGTGATAAGCAACAAAACTCAAAAAGATCAAAGAAAGCCTAACATCACTTTTCAATCCGAGCAACACCTATGATTTCGCTTCAATTCACATTACGGGCAAGTTCTAGACGCAAATGCAATAATATATACTATACAAACAACCCACTTCACACATGACATATGTGACTCACTAAGGACGGTCCCATTCCGACTCTCAATCAAACAACTATTCACAAAGCCAAGAGATATATTAAGCATTAAGCACAAAGTGAAACAAGTCAAGCAAATGAGACATAGGAGCCATAACGCATGCTATTCATTTTTATCAGGGCATCGTCATATATTTCAAGCTAAGGAAAGGTGAAACACATGCTAGAACCTAAGTATGCAACCAAGAAACAAGTCAAAAAGTGCGAATCACGTCATTCTTCTCCTTTATTTCCTAAGTACTACTCTACTCTAAGAAAAAAAAAATACTATTGTCCGGTTCAAGTTACATCCCATGAAAAAAAATCAGTGACCAAATATTTTTGTATTTTTCTATTTTTCACTTTTTTTGTACTTTTGTTAGACTTTAATCCCTAGAAAACTGTTTAGGAGATCCATCGTCAGGAAAAGTCCAAAAAAAATTTCTAGAAAAAAAAGAATTCATCAATTAAACTAACACAACTAAAGTAGCATAATAAGTCACCCAGACAATCTCCTCACCCCACACTTAAAATTGTGCATTGTCCCTAATGCACGACATAAATAATAAAAAGGTAAAAGAAATAAAAAATGACACTACATAAATAATAATTAAAAAATAATTTTAAAAACTAAATATAAAAAGAAAGCAGTAAAGTTGAGTTGCCTCCCAACAAGTACCTGATTTAACGTCGCGGCACGACGTGAACCACTTTTTGCCTCCACCGCGAGCTTATGAATTGAACCCCAAGTTTTGATTCAAGCTTATGATTATGTTCCTGGGACGTTACAAATTCTTGTGAGCCAAAATTAACTAAACTCTCATGCACCTTTCGACTCTCAACCGAGAAGTGTCACCTTGCATAGACGACCTTGAAAATTTCAAAATATAAGGATCATCTACCTCTTTCCTTGACTCCTTTTTATGCACAGAAGGATCAATTCTCATTTCATCATCCGAACATAATATAGAGAAGTGTTTGGAATGAGGCCCGACACGCTCAAATACCTGAACTTCAAGATTTTCAGCCACCTCGACACAAACTATACTAGAGTCAATTAAATTTGTATCATCAATGTCCTTGCTTGACTCTAATATTATTTCTTCAACATTGACATCATCAAATTCTAGCTAGTTAGAGTGTTAGTGTTCTACTCTGGACCCCCCATTGGTACCTCAATTTCTGTCTCTAATGCACACTGCTCCTGGCTACTATCTATAATATGAACTTGTTGAGCATTAAAAGCATCAACTAATTGACTCACTTGTGTCTCCAAGTTGCGAATAGTTGTCTCTTGCTTTGTATCTACAGTTGTGTCTCATTATTATTTCCCACAAGGTACCTTAGCATATCCCTGATCTCTTTTAGGTCATCATCCCCAGATTCTTTGTTCCTATTAACTTCACAAGAAAAAGTAGAACCATCATAGTAAGGGGTTGCGGGAGGATAAGAAATGATAGGTTACAAGTACTTTGTTTTATGTTTTGATGATTTAACAAACTTACTATCCAGAACCAGATAAGGAACCTGTTACACATCTTCAAGACCGTAAGATCACAAGGTTCCAGGTTGGGATTCAGCTTGGGATATGATTAAACTCTTTAGAGTGGAAGGAAGAGTTGAGGGAACAAGTCCCTACCAGTTCCCGAGGAGACTGCACGAAGTCAACTCTCCAGCTGGAAAGTAGCTGCCTGCACATGCTACAGTACAGGAACATTGTAACAATCAACTTTCTGTGGAAGGCTTTTTACCTACCTTGCTTACATCATTGTATGTGAGGTCACACATGTATTATTAACATCAAGGGAGGTTAAACATATTCACTTGAACACTTAGAGATTCTACTCAAGCTCTCTCACGTGATCATCCAGGAAGTAATTCTCAAGTGCATCAAGAACAAAGAACAAAATAACTACGGACCAGTTCCCACATCAAGTCATTAATATGTCCTTAATTGAGTTGTAACTTTATAATAGTTCTTCAATTGTAATTCCTACCTAGCTTGTTTAGAAGCATTCTGTAGGAAACCCTTTGTAAACCTTAAACCTGTGTGTTTGAGTCTTGGCTAGAGTTAGTCAAGTTGCAAAGTCTTTGTAATAGAGTTATTACAAAGTGGCTTGTAATAGAGTGTTACAAGTTAGTGAGGGATTAAGAGGTTAATTCCTAGGTTGCATAGGTTGTAATCTAAAGGTTGCTCAGTAGTGAAGTTGAAATCCTACAAGGGTAGGTCGTGGTTTTTAATCCCGTCGAGATGGGAATTTTCCACGTAAAATTCCTCTTGTCATTTATTTACTGCAGTGTGCCTGTGTACTGTTGAACCTGATAGATAACATGGTTCTCTATAGATTTTGGTGGACTCGTATATTCTATCAAGAAATATAAACACAACCATGAAAGTGACCATTTTGACCATCACACACATCACATACATTCCACAAATAAGATTGAGTTGGTGCACATAAT
The DNA here is from genome assembly GCF_001879085.1 of Nicotiana attenuata. NCBI lineage: Eukaryota > Viridiplantae > Streptophyta > Magnoliopsida > Solanales > Solanaceae > Nicotiana > Nicotiana attenuata. The sequence continues at coordinate 392,121 of NW_017670536.1, forward strand.
TCGCTCTCGGGAATATATTGATAATTTTACCACGGGTGATTTCCTTCACAATATGCATAAGGATCTACAGTAGAATTACCGACACCTAAACTCCCATAATTCCAAAATGTCATGTTTCTCAAATCAACAAGTAGAATAAAATTAAAAAAAAAATTAAAAAAAAAAACAAAATAGAAGTAACTTGAAACCTAGAAATATATAGAGCTACAACTATACCTTAGTTCCCCGACAACGGCGCCAAAATTTGATCACGCCCAACTCTAGTCCAAAAAAGGATAAGCGGTCGCTGCAAATATAGTTCAGTCTAAAAGTATGGAGTCGAATCCCACAGAGAACTAAGGTTTCACTATAATTGTTCAATATCACTAAGAAGACAAGCTCGAACAATTCCTAGGTTATCAATATTAAGATTCTTATGACTAACTAATTAACTAGCAAATCAAAGTAGTAAATTAACAACTAGGGATACTAAGGGTTGGAGACAAGATTGGAAAAACCTAGAGTTAAGATTTTTCCAATTGTCGAAATCCTTCCCGCTACGTCTCCTACAATTTCGCGTAAGTATTCTCTACTGATCATGAGCATTCGACTTATCGTAAATCTCCCTCAAGCAACTACAATAATGTACTAGTCATATTCTCTCGAATTACGCTAGCTTGCACTTTTTCACCGCTCACTATGATCACGTCAAAGCTTTGTTATCTCTAAACCCGCTTTTAAACCCGCCATATTGATCTCTCATATACCTTGGGAGTGATGTTGTTCAAAAACTACCTAAATATGCTCTCTTTCTCAAGCAATACATAATAAATAGGCACAACCAATGGATGACCATTCAATCAACAACAATAAACACGTAGTTGAACAAGTAGGGATACTCAAAGGCATCCAACCCTATATTAGAGAATTTAGCTACTCATAATTGCGTAAATAATCATAATAATATCTAAAAGCATTAAACTACAAATTAAAGGAAAGCGGAGAGAAAAACTCTTGTAATTCGTGCTCCAAAGTGTTCCGTAGCCTCTTGCCTCTCTAATGATGTCTCTCCCTTTGAAAAACTAACTTTAAGAGGTATGTATATGGTGGGGCCGAAGTCTACACGTCCAAACATAATGAGGAAATAAAAGTGGCTCGGATAAGTATTGTCGGCGCATGGCATTGTCAGAGGCACCAACATTACTCCGCGAGGCATCATTAGAGGCGCCAACATTACCCCGCGAGGCGCTATCAGAGGCGCCAATTACAATGCCCTGGACAAAACCTTGCACTGTCTACAGTCGTGACTTTGTATTGCCTTGCATGTCTTTTTTTATTGCTCCATTTTGTAGCTTTGAGTTTCCATTTCGGGCAACTTTTCTCCATTTCATGTCCAAACATTCCTACACGTAAAATAAACTCTATTAAGCTCAATTGTCGCACAAATTAGCATCCAAACAACAAGCAAATAGGGTAAATAACATCAAAATATATGAAATTATAGCACGACATCAATTGTTTATATCAAACTCCATGAAAAATCCTTAGTTTGAACGTTTATAAGTTTCACACTCCATGAAGAATTTATGAAATTTTAACTATGCCAGTTCAAACTCTAGGAACAAATGCTCGATCTTGAACTGCCACAAGAACATTTCTAGAGTTTGAACTATATTTCTAACTCCAGAAATTTTGTGATGGAGCTTCACTTGTCAAAACTTCCAATTTCGGTACTGCATGCTAGAGTTCTTCCGTAATTTTATTAAGGATATTTTTCTTCAATTCCATCTTAAAAGTAACAATTTTTCTTTAACATTTCAAATATTGGCTAAATATTAGTAAGGAAAGGGGGTAAAAACTCTTTTCAACTACGTGAAATTGAATAATTTTGCCCTTATTTTGAATTTGGTCCATATATGCCCTTATCTTTAGTAGAGTGGCTCATATTTGTTCCTCAAATGTGAGAAACAGAATAAATTTGTCTTCAGTTCGAATTTGGTTCCAAATCTGCCTTTATTATTACTGGACTAACTCCAGTTTGCCCCTCGAAACTAACGAAATTCATTTTTTGACAACTCTTTTACTTTACGCTCAAATGTTCATTTGATTTCTAACGATAATGACCGATCTGGGACCAATTTAAATGGGGCGCAAATATATATTCTATTTTTCATAATTGGGGAGTATATTTGAGTCAATTCAATAATGATAATGGCAATATTTGGAACCAAATCTAAATTAAGAGGTAAAATATTCTATTTTTGCCCCTTTCCCTATTAGTAACAGGCAATCCAGGTTAATTTTTACAAAAGCAACTTTCGAGTTTGTCAATGGCAGTTCCATAATTCTTACCACTTTTGGAGGCCATTTATGTACTTGTAAAATCGTAGTACATGCGTTAAGGTTACGATTGGTGGTCACTTTAACACTTTCGCCGGGTGATAGGAAGCGACGTCCCTTTATAATTGGCCGTCGTCAACAAACGGCGTCGCTGCAAGTCACGTCCGCCGGCGAATATTTCAACTTTTGGAAAAAAATATGTAAATAAATATCTGAACCAAAAACAGAATTCCAAACCCTGTTATGTTAATCTATTTTTTTTATATGCGCGTGTGAATTTGTTGTTGCTCTAGAAAGCTATAAATTCTAGTATAAAAAATTGTACTCCATATTATATTGAAAAAAGTATCGGGTATTGGTAGTAAATTATTCAGGAATTTTGTAATTGGAAATTCCCATAATTATCTTAGGGAAGTGTACAATATCGCTTTCCGAGGAGAATTTTCCTCTGCCACATACTTCCATTGCAAAATTCCCTCTTTTCATTGTTTGATTGAAAGATTCAAGATTTTGAGAAGAGAAGATGCTGTGTCAAATGCTGCGACGGAAGAGGAAAACTGGAGCAGTTCCAGTTTACCTGAATGTGTACGATCTCACTCCCATTAATGGCTATGCTTATTGGCTTGGCCTTGGTGTTTACCATTCTGGTGTTCAAGGTTTGTTCCCTTTTCAGATCTTGTGTTCATTTCTCTTTTGGATTCAGTTGTTATCTGGGTTTGAAATAATATTAATTTGAATCTCTGTGTTAAAATCTCAAGAATTTATGCAAAAGTTGGCTCTTTTGGTCATCTTATCTTATCTTTGATTTTGAGTTTCTTTTTTCCAGAAATTAGGGGTTATATTTGCAAAATTTCAACAATTTATGCAAAAAGTTGGGTTCTTTATTCCGTTTCATTTTGGTTTTGGTTTTGGTTTTTATTTGAGTTTCATGGTTGTTGGATTCTTCATAAGGATTTTATGGTTCCATGAGATGCTTCATTTGGATCTCAAATGATTGTAAAACCCTAGAATTTTCTTCCTTTTACCATGACATATGAATCCTTTGCTATAACTTGGGTAGGTGCTCTTTTTTGAATTAGTTGAAAAATTCCGTGAACTCTGAGGTAGAAAATTCCACCATTTCTTCCTTTTATATTCTGAAACTATTTAGCTGGAGATTGCCTATATTTTCATTACATCACTGGGTTGTGACATCAGTCTAGTTCAGATTTCTCATTTCAACATCTAGGTCTAGAGAAAGTTTATTGCTGTAGAACTTTGCTGCATATGGTTCTTTTGGTCTATGGAGACTTGGAACTTCTTTGTTTTTTCTGATGGTGTCCGGGCCAACTTACACACACCTCGACTAGTTCCACGGGGTACCTACTACTACCTCCCACGGAGACTTGCAACTTGATGGTTTTTGAAGAAAATTAGGAATATATTGAAATTTGTTGGCCTTCCTTTACATGTATTATCATGAAAATTTGATTAAGAGAAGAAGTGTGGAAGATGTATTATTTGAAATTGTTGTCTAGGAAAATCTTGACTGTTTTAGTGAATGAAATTGTTTCTCATTTTTGTAGTTCATGGAGTCGAATATGCATTTGGTGCTCATGAACATCCGACTACTGGGATATTTGAAGTGGAACCAAAGCAATGCCCTGGTTTTACGTTTAGAAAATCAATTCTTATAGGGAGAACAGACTTGGGGCCAAAAGAGGTCCGGGCATTTATGGAGAAACTGGCAGAGGAGTATACTGGTCACTCCTACAATCTAATCACAAAAAACTGCAATCATTTTTGCAGTGACGTCTGCGTTCGGTTAACAGGGAAGCCAATTCCTCGATGGGTGAACCGACTGGCACGACTTGGTAATTGCTTTACCTCATGCTTCTGTCTTCCATGTTTTCCATTTCTTTCTTTATTTTGGTTCTCATTTTCTCACTGTCCCCATTATATAAAGCACACAGTCACTACCTTATAGTGCTAATTGTTTGAATTGCTTTGAAAATGGTTGCACTCCTTATTGCATAAGAGAATAAGGTAATTGGCACAGTAACTATTTCGTTTGAGCATCTATCAGCTTTCTGGAATGAGCTGCTTATCTCATGTCCAATTATGATGTCAATATTCAATTCAGCAAGTTGGTGAGAAGCCATTTTTTAATGTTCTTCTTTTGTTTTCATTATTCTGCTTTTTTTAGTGAGGTTGATGGCTAAATTAACTTGAGCTTCATTGAGTATTTTAAATTTAAACAATCTTTCTCCTTCCTGTACCCAACTACAGATAGGGAATGGGACAACTAGGACACTATTTTCTATATGGACCTTGCTTGCAATACTTAGTTTTTTTAACATGTTGGTCCTTGGAGTCTTAATTAGTGGTCCCTTATAGTTCAAGTTAATTAATAAAGTCTTAGGATATGTGGAAACATAAATGATGGATCTGGTTTGATAATTTTCACATGATTTTTCGAGCCAGCCTGTGGCCAACTTGTAAAGTTTTCTGCACCTCAAAGGTGCCAAAAACTAAATTCTAATCCAATATTGGTACGTTGAGTCGCACTTTGGACATAACTCACATATACTTTGCTTGCCATTTGAGAATGATTTATCAGTATTTATATCCAGATTCATATTTTTTTAGTAGATGGATTAATTTGTTGCTTTTGACTCGATTCTAGGCTTTCTGTGCAATTGTGTCCTCCCAGCCAGTTTGAATGAGACAAAGGTCCGGCATATTAGGGCAGAAGATAGGAGCATCGAGAAGAAAAAACTACGAAGCCATTCAAGTAGGTTTGTAGCCTCTTCTAATCAACCTAGCTTGTCCTCTCGTACTTCAGGATCTGCATCGTCGAGTAGTAGACACAGAAGTCGTCATCCTCCAGCCGTGCCCTTGATTCGTTCAACCTCACCATCAATATTGAAGCTTTAGTGTTATGGCTTTTCTTTCTTTCATGACGCAATAGGCTTTCATAGTACTAGACATGAGGGGGGTGAGAAAGAAGATTATGATTGTTTTTCTTGAAATTGTTCTTAAAAAAAGGAAGCTGCTTGGAAAAAATATGTGCAGCATTTGTGAATCTGTAAATTAAACAAATTGTATGAGTGATTTGTGATAATTGTAGAGCGTTTCTTTTATTTTTGGTAGAATTGGTAATCAGGTTTTTGTAAATGTCGACCAGGTGGTTCTAGAGTGTGGTATTTAGTTGAATGAGCACATGACAAAAGTAGTTATATGACTAAGCTACTGATAATTTAGTATTTTGCCTTTGGTTCTGCACATGATTCTTTCAACTTGGATACAGCTCAGCCACTAGCCTTATTAGTTTAGTAAGTTTAATTTTGCAAGGCACTTGCATCTAAAACAGGTCTTAATTCCAGAATCAAGACTACTCCTTTATGTATTATTAAGGAGTAACTTTTGTACTTAAAATTTAAAAGTGCACTTCTTTTTTTTTTTTTAATTACGGAAATCTTGAGTTCTATTTGTTAGAGAATGGGTTGCTGGGATTGGTTTGGCGAGGGGCCTGATGTGTTGGTAATAAATGGGTGATTTTTAAAAATAGTCAGATTTACAACTGGTCGTTCAAAAATAGTCCAATTTCAAAAGTAATCGAAATTTAGCCACTTTTTATGTAAAAATAAATTTGAGCGAAAACACTGTTTAAAACCCGGAAAATACTCCAGTATATTATGCTGGAGTTCCAGCATAAGTATACTTGAACTCCAGCATATTATACTGGAGTTCCAGGATAGTATGCTGGAACTCCAACATAATATGATGGAGTTCCAGCATAAATACACTAGAACTCCAGCATAATATACTGGAGTTCCAGCAAGTATAATAGTCCAGTATAATATACTGGAGTTTGGAGCACCAGTGCTCCAAGTCTCCAGTATATTATATTGGAGCCAGCAAAGTATACCGGTCCAACATAATATGCTGGAGTTCATACACAAGTGCACCGAACTCCTGTATATTATGCTGGACCGGTCTCTATTGCAGCAAGACGGTGGCTGTTTTTTATTGACTTGGTAAACGCTGGCTATTTTTGATTGACCAGTCCGAAAACTGGCTATACCGTGAAATTTTGGCTAATAAATCGGAAGAAATTCAAAAATAGCCAGATTTACAAGTGGTCATTCAAAAATAGCTACAGTTTCAAAAGTAATCGAAATTTAGCCACTTTTAATGTAAAGATAAATCTGAACGAAAACATTGTTCAAAATCCGGAAAATATTCCAGCATAATATACCGGTCCAGTATAATATGCTGGAAGTTCATACACAGGTGCTCCAATCTCCAGTATATTATGCTGGAACTTTCCGCGTGTAGGAGTTTTAGCATAATATGCTGGAAGTTCTTACACAGGTGCACCGATCTCCAGTATATTATGTAAAGATAAAAATAGCTAACTTGTGCTATTTTTACTGCTAATAAATTTACAATTGGATGGTATGGGCTGCTTTGAATTGGTAGTTAATGTGTCTCTATCAATTCTGTCATGTGAAGACCATTGACCAATAGATCCAGACGTCTGGTTTTGAATGGTATTCCTGCCTTTTGTAAAGTACTCACGTGTTTTTTTTTTTTAAAACTAAAACAACATTTGGTTGGATTTTTGTTTCCGTATATATATATATATATATATATATATATATATATATATATATATATATATATATATATATCCTGTATAATTTTATATTGTACATGGGATTTTCGTGAGTGAGCGAGTGTAATCATAATAGGGCATCTCAAACCCTCGAATTTCGTTGGCGTAGCTAGTCTGAATTAGAATAGCATATCCACGAGCAAATTAAAAATAAAGGGTTTGAACATGAGTATAAATAGGTATACACAACTGCTTCAAGTAAAGGACAATTGCTTCCCATGTCACTAAGTTTATTACTACTATCAACTAACGTTCGACCCGTTGTTGTGAATGTTTCTGTCGATTTCCAAAAGCACTAGCCACAGTAGAGATATTTAACCACATTCTTGTATTGTTTTTAGGTTACCAATACATACTAATCATGAGCAAATAGTGTAAAATTTATTTACATTTTTGTTTTTCAAGTTACTAATTTGAACTTATTTGATCTTTAACCAAAAAAGAAAAAGAAAAAACAAACCACCGTTACAAATCCAGGGTGTAACTTTTTTTTCCTCCTAACTCAACAAATAATAATAATAACAACAAGCTCAGTGTAATTTTATATGTGGAATCTGGGGAGGGTAGTGTGTATGGTACTTTACGAAGGTAGAGAGGCTGTCTCCAATAGACCCTCGGCTTAAAAAAAGGAGTAGTAGCAACAAGCAGTAACAAAAGTAAGATAAGAAAAAACCAAAGTGAAAGAAACAACAGGAAATAATAGAAATCTACGAGTAAGAAAATACAAGACTGCGCCAATTTCCTCCTAATTCGACCTCTTAAAAAAAAAAAAAAACAAAAGAGTTTCAAGGCAAGAAGCGTTGGTAGTATGGATTTGACAAATTCAAAAGCAGGAAAATTTCCGTTAATCTTCCATGAGTTCCATCATCTAATGTTCTTCATCCTTTCTAGCCATTTTGTTTTGTTTTGTTTTTGTCCTTTGCGTTTTGCTCTTTTTCCAGTTTTGTTGTGTGTATTTTGGCTACCATACAAATAGCAAAGTTTAACGTTCGACTGTACTTACACGAGCATGTGTCAAGCTCGAGTAGTGAATAAGAATTAATTATCGGAAAATGGTCAAATATGTTCCTGTACTATTAAAAATAGTTTAAATATATCCTTTATTATACTATCTGGTTATATCAGACCCTACCGTTATATTATAAAATAAATATACCCTTATTTTTAACGGAGTGCCACGTGGTTGCACCAGATTAAACCGACCCATTCTTTTGTTTTTAACTCATTCACTTACAAAAAATACCCCGACCCAAAGTCCACCCCCATTGCATCTCTCTCTCTCCTCTTTTTCTCATTTCTTCTCCTCACCTTACTGTTATTCCATGGCCGGAATCTCCACCGGCGAGTTCGCCGTAAACCATGGAAACCTTCAGATTTGTCACCTCACACCTGCTCTTCGCCTTTCTCTATACCTATATACACATTTATATACGGATTTGGAGAAATGCATAAAAGAGGCCGGAGATCTGAAAGTTTTGGGTCTAGATTTTACTGGATCTGACCGATAATATATTTTTTCTGCGAGTCATTTGCTCTTCTTTTTCATATTCTCCTTTTATTTTACGGATCCAGAAGGTAGACAAAATAGATAGCTGAAACTTCGACCTTGGTGTTTGATCGGAATCTTGCTGAAGAATTTTTCGGCGACCTTTGTGCACATGTTCCTCCTCTGACCGTGCTCCATTGTCTAATGCCTTTGTAGCAGTGTCCCAACCCCTGCTGGCTAATTCAGTTTTTAAAACCAAAATTTTAGGTTGTGATTTCGAAATTAGTCTAATTGGTTTTGGGATTAGATTTTTTGAAATCTGCCAGAATCTTGATATCCAAACTTATTAAATTGCTGGAGAAATTGAATTTTTTTGATATTGCCATGGTCTCATCACAGTTTTGTTATTGCTTCATCGGGTTTACTTTGTATGTTCTATTTTGAAGCTTCTGTACAATCCATTTTTTACTGTTTCGGCTAATTTATTCACAATTATTTATTTCTTGTTTTTGTCACTAACAAGTGAACCTTGGGTCGGGTCCTATTTTTTGTAAGTGAACCGGGTTAATAATAAAAGGAATGGGTCAATTTAATCTGATGCACCCATGTGGCACTCCATTAAAAATAAGGGTATATTTGTTTTATAGTATAACGGTAGGGTCTGATATAACCAGATAGTATAGCGAAGGATGTATCTAAACTAATTTCGATAGTACAGGGACATATTTGACCCTTTTCTGATTAATTATGGCAGACAATGAGAGTTATCAAGAAAATATATAAAGTTGTTAGATTAAGGGTGTGTTTTGTACCGTGGAAAACATTTTCCTGAAAATGTTATGTTTTTCAATTTTTTCATATTTGGTTGGCTTAAATGTTTTGGAAAACATTTTCCTTATGAACTCATATTCCTTTTCCTCAATTGGAGGAAAATGTTTTCCCTGTCAAAAAAGGAAAAATATTTTCCAAAACTCCTTTTCAACCTTCTCCACCCTATTCCCCATCTCCACCAACCCAACCCAACCCACCCCCTCCCNAAGCACTTTTTTTCCTCAAAAAAGCTTGGCCAAACACCTCAAGTTAGGAAAAAATAAAACTTTTGGCCTCTTGAGAAGCTTGGCCAAACATGCTATTATTGTAGGTTCTATAGGGTATTGCTTTGTTCCTCCCCAACCGCTTTTGGTTCTCCTCCTCCTCCTCCTCCTCCTCCTCCTCCTCCTCCTTCTCCTTCTTCTCCTTCTCCTTCTTCTCCTTCTTCTTCTTCTTCTTCTTCTTCTTCTTCTTTCTTTAATTCTCCATTTTCTTTCTCCTCTTTTCTCGATCTGGCCATTTTTTACCGATGATCTTGAGTTCCAGGTCTGGCCGTTGTCATCACCCCCACAACCATCGCCGACGTTAACTAGACCGGCAGTTTTTTCGGCGACCTTGCTCGCTATATTTTGCTTCTTGTATTTCTCAAATCTAGCCGGCTCAGATCTGGCCGGATTTGAGTGTATTGTGTATTTTTGAATACAAACAACAACAATAACAACAACCCAGTAGAATCCCACTAGTGAATGTAAATACAATTTGTTTTTTGTATTTTTGCATGTATTTATGTATTTCCAATGAGATCTTTTTTTGGGAGATCCCTATATTTTTTGAATTTTTGTTATTTGAATATAGCCGAGTTAAATACAATAAATTGAATACAGTGTAAAAGTAGTACGAATGAATAAAGTAAATTGAATACAAATCGAATATCCCTATATTCTTATTTTTTTTGTTGTTTAAATACAGTCGAATTGAATACAGTGAAATTGAATACACTATAAAATAGCTAAGAATGAATATAGCTGAATTAAATATAGTGTATACAACCAAATTGAATACAACGACATACACCCTATTTCTTGATTTTTTGTTGTTTGAATACAACCAAATTCAATATAGTGAAATTAAATACAATGTAAAATATATAAGAACGAATAAATCCGAATTGAATATAATGTATATAACCAAATGAATACATCGACATACATCTTATGGCAAGCAATTAGTAGCTACAAAATATAATTAGCAAAATTATAGCTATGCCTTGCAATAAGCCTCCCAACTATGGCGATTTGTGAAAGAGATTTTTACATTCCTATACACTATATGAAACTATATTACCCTCCCTACTCAAGTTTTACTATAATTACATATTATATACCCAATTACTATTTATGTATATTTTAAGGGAATTAATGATAATAATTAGTGTCCTAAAATCACTCTAACATATCTTCCACTCCCCCCACGTTTCTCTCTCCACATCCCACCCCCACCCCCCACGTATCTTGCACTCACCCACGATTTTCTCTTCACAAAATTCAGAATCCCTCCATTAACGCCTATTTCCTCTCTTCTTCCATAAGCATTCTAAATTTTTACTCTCTTCTTCAAAAAATCACCTCCATTAACATTTGTGCTTAGCTTGATTTTCAGTGAAGAAGAAAATAGCTTCAAAGAACAGCCCTAAAAAGGCAAAGGAGCCGATATTCCTACATTTGATTTGGGTGTTTTCTTAGAGAATTCACCCAAAAAAATATTATTTGTTTGAATTGGGTGTTGTTGCAAAGAATTGGAAATTCTCTCTACGTCTCTCTCTATCTCTCAATCCCTAATTTCAGTAATGTAAAGCAAAGGAAAAGAGAGCAGGAATTCCACCATTAACGGCCATTAAAAAGCTTTGAAGCTTTGAATTCGAATTTGGGTTTTGAAAAATCATTATTTGTTTGGATTGGGTGTTGTTGCAAACAATTGGGAATATGGTTTGGAGTTTATATCTCAATTTTGAGGGTGTTTTGATGAAGATTAGACTTGATTTTGGCTGAATTTCATATTGAAACTCGAAGAAGAAGAAGAAGAAGAAGAAGAAGAAGAAGAAGAAGAAGAAGAACAACAACAACAACAACAACAACAACCCATGACAAACAATATACTTACGAAATTGTATTAAAGTTATAAATTGTATGTAAATTGTATTTAAGTTGTATTATGTTGTAGTTATAAATTCTTTTATTTGAATATTCTATGAAAGTTGAAAAATAGTTATATGACGTATGATGCGTTGTATGAAATTTGTATTTAAGTTATAAATATTATTTTTTTTTACATAAAAAGTTATTGATATGTATCTGATGGTAGGCTGGAATCACGTATTTTAGTCATAGTTTGCACTCTAATTACTACACTTTACTTGTGTTTGAGCTTAAAATATTAGTGTATTGTACTTATTATGTATTTTATGACTTGCAGGAATTGATTTCGAGTTAAAGAGATAATCGAGAGCTAAATTGAACAAGCTGCAGGTTTGAAGTCTGAGTAAAAGCCTAAGGGATTAAATCGGGATCGCGTTCGAGGGTCGGGAACCAAGTCTAGATATCAAATATCGACAAAACAAAAAGACTCTGTAAACAATGCATGGGGCGGCTCACGGGGCGACGCGACATTGTATTTCTGCTACTGCCCGTCAGAATATGCTCTCTGAACTTCCCCACTAGGGCCCCCTCATGGGGCTGCGCAATGCGCGGCACGCCTGTGCAATTTTCTCAGAGTATTTGTCCCGTTTCGGCTTGGAAAAGGTAATTTCGCCTGGGCCCACTCCTACATGGTATAAATACACCAAAAAGACGTTTTTGAAGAGACTTTTGACCTTGGAAGCTTTGGGAGAACATTGGAGGCTACAAGACACATGATTTCATCATCTTGCCATCAACTAAATACGGGAGTTTGGATTGTAACGTTAGATTGATGTTTTCTCATTCTTTAATTATATTTGTGATGACTTCCTCCACGATTATGGAGTAGTTTCCTGTAGGGTTTGATGGATTTGGTGTGTCGATAAATATTTGTGGATTTTAACTCTAGTTCGTGCTTGAATTCGTTTCTGGAGTTTTGAATTCTTGCAACTCTATTCATCAGTTTATCTAATCGAAAGAGGAATATCTTGGTGATTATTCTTGCATTATTTTATTTGATTTAATTCATTGATTCTCTTAAGTAATCGAAAGAGCTTGTTGAATTGTTGATTAAATCAAGTTAGGAGAATATTCGAGAGATATTTTCCTAAGAACAAATCCATTAACGCATGCTTGCATACTTCACAGTGCTTATGTTAATTCACCTCGTAGAGTTAAGATTTAATCAAGAGAGGAGTCTTGACTACACATTTGAACTAATCATCGAGTGAATTCGTGAGAATCATTAGAATATTAGAGTGAATTAAACTAGAGAATACATGGTGCGATATAGTTAAAACAAAGTATTATAGTAAGAATAGATATCTTGGATATAGGTAAACTTCTCAACGGATTCTCTATCATCTTTTTTTTTCGTTTCGTTTAATTGGTCTATGTTATAGTGTTATAGGTTAATAAGATGGTTAGAAATCCTTTATTTTTTCAACCTAATCGCTCTTTTGACTTCAGAAAAAACTTTCTTTATCAATATACTGGTTCTTCTACACACACATCTCCATAATAGAAAATGGTAATAGTTAGGATTCATTAAAAAAATTGAGAATCCACTCATGGGAACCCTTCCCGCATCAGGCACTAATAAATTTTTAACGTCTAATTAGATCGGGAATTATTCAAATTAAGAAAAAAAAGCTCGTTGCAAGTCCCAAATAGCTATCTTGCACCTATCTGTCAAATCCTTCCCCCTCACATTGATAAGAAACCACTTTGCGAATCTTCAATTCCTTGTTGTCAATTGTCAATTGTGTTATTTTAGTAGTTAAACTTAGATCATAATCATTTAACTCAAGTGATGATCCTCCTGAATAGCAACTAAACCAGAAATTACTTGAACATTATTTAAATCAAATCCCTATGGAGACAATATTATACTATACTATCTTAGCGAGCATCAATTTCGTGTTGTATTTTGCGCACGTCAAATTTTAGCGGCATTGCCGGGGATTGACAATCAATAATGTTCAAATTAGTTTTTGGTGCTAACTAAGGAATTTATTTTATTTATACAATTTTTCTTTTTATTCTTCACGGGTTTCCTCTTTCGTGTGCAGGCAACAAATTGACGTCTCTGGTGTATGTGTCGATCTTTTTCAAAGGAATTGATTCCATACAATCTGGAGGTAGAAAAGAGTCCGCGATAGTTGTGGAAAGAGAAAGAACTCACCGGAAAGTTCTTGGGGCAACCTTCAACCCAAGAACACATGGATAATAACGGTGAAGATGAGGTAAATTTAGCTGTCCGAGAAGGAGCACATCATAGAGAAGAAGTTGCAAGGATAGCATCTGAGGCATCCCGTAGAGTTATTGATGAGACCATCAACAATGATGGGGGTCGAAGATTCAATCTCAATAGACCCTTAATGGAAGATCAATTCGAGAATGTAGTACCCAGGCCTGGTAGAGCATTGGGTGATTATGCTAGACCAATCTATAATCAGAGACTGTCCAGTGTCAGACCTCCACCAGTAGCAGCAAATAATTTCGAGTTGAAACAAGGCTTGCTTCAAACTATCCAGAAAAATTGTGTCTTCAAAGGAAAGGTGAATTAAGATCCTAACACTCACTTGATGGATTTTGAGGAAATCATGAAACCTTCTAGTACAACGGAGTGTCAAAAGATGCAGTCTACCTAAGGGCATTCCCCTTTTCACTGAAGGATGACGCGAAGCGCTGGCTTCGTAGCTTACCAACGGGGTCGATCAGGACGTGGGAAGACATGAATAAAAAGTTTTTTGACAAATACTTCTCAGCTGCAAAAGTAGTAAAATTCAAAAGGGAAATTCACAACTTCTATCGGACGGACACTGAAACAGTTTTCGACGCTTGGAAAAGATTCAATGAGATAGTGCGGAAGTGTCAGCATAATGGGATTGAATTGTGGATGCAACTCCAGTACTTTTGGGATGGACTGGCACCTCCCTCACGACGAACTGTAAACACTGCAGTTGGAGGTCCTTTAATGAAGAAGACTCCTGAGGAGATTGTGCAGTTCTTAATGAGCTATCAAGATGCTAACCAATGGCCTGCTGAGAGTAATGATAGAAGAAGATTAGTTCGGGTTCATCAAGTAGATTCTAACACCGCAGTGCAAGCCCAACTAGAGGCCATGGCCAAAGAGATAAGAAAGTTGACCTTATCCAAGGTCCAGAGCCAACCATCACTAGTTTGTGATTTCTGCAGAATGGGTCATCCAACGCACGAGTGTTAGATCTTAGCTGCAGATGAAGTGGTAAATGCTGTGGGAAGCTTTGATAGAGGTAACTATCAGAGTGGTGATAATTTTAATTCTATAGGACAAAGGCACCCAGGATTTTCTTGAAATTCACCAAGTGGTAGCCTGAACACATGGCATCAAAGTAACTCTAGACCCCAGGGACACGGAGCTCCAGGTTTTCAAAATCAGCAAAGGCAACAATATTAGCCTCTACAGTCTAATCAGTCTAGCATGGAAGAACTAATAAAGGCCTTCAATATCAAGACAGATTAGAGGCTTGACGCCCATGGTGCAGCTATCAAAGAACCGGGCACATATTTTCGAAACATGGAAAGACATGTTGGGCAACTAGCTACTTTATTCTCCAAGAGGGTTCCAAGAAAGCTCCCTGCTGATACAGAAAGAAATCCAAAAAAGACAATCAATGCAGTGTCTTTGAAGAGTGGGCACGAGTTGGAGGATCCCATAACAAATTAAGAGGATGAGCCGATTGAAAGACAAGCGGAGATTGTGGAAGAGCAAAAAAATAGCAGCATTCAAAAAGGTGCAGGGATGGTAGATGATGGTTTGGAGAAGAAGTGGAAGTCTAGATCTCAAGAAAAGAAGAAGGATGATAATGCAACAAATAATGAGACTGAAGAGAGTAAATATATGCCTGCTCTACCATTCCCCCAAAAACAACAAAGAGAAAAGCTCTCACGACCCGGATTTCCCACCCTCGGGGGTCGTGATGGCGCCTACTCGAAGAAGCTAGGCAAGCCACAAATCATAAACTCCTAATTCCTTTATTTTAAATCCTTTTTATCATTCATAACAACAAGCGATAAATATTCAAATAACAGCGGAATATGAAATTAAAGCGGAAGACATAAATTATATAAGCTAAACAAAATGCGGAAATCAACATGTGCTTCTACCCAAGAACTGGTATCACAACATCCACGGACTACTAAGAGTACTAAATACAATCGTTTGAAAGAAATATAACACTGATTGTCTCGAAAATATGAGATACAGAATGAAATATAAGATAGAGGAGACACCGGGCCCGCGGACGAGTGCAAGGCCACCTCGGAGTCTCGGTGGACTGAAGGCTGGCTCCCGAGCTACTGCTGCTGTCCGGGACCTGGATCTGTGTAAAAGAGCACAGAGTGTAGTATCAGCACAACCGACCCCATGTGCTGGTAAGTGCCTAGCCTAACCTCGGCGAAGTAGTGACGAGGCTAGGACCAGACTATCAAATAAACCTGTGCGTTATATAATATACAGCGAAAAGTAAAGCAGATATAAGCAAGTAAGGATGGGAGGGGGAAACATGCTTCGGGGAATAACAGGTAAAACAGAATATCAAGAGAACCATAAAAGAATCAAAATCCAACCACTAGCAAGAATAAGGAAAAAAAGGCAGATTTCACTTTCTTTTCACATCTTGTTGCAAGTGTGCAACCCGATCCCATTTAATTACATCTCGTGGTAGGCGTACCACCCACTCCCATTTTATTATATCTCGTGGTAGGCGTACCACCCGCTCCCATTTCATTATATCTCGTGGTAGGCGTACCACCCGCTCCCATTTCATTATATCTCGTGGTAGGCGTACCACCCGCTCCCATTTCATTATATCTCGTGGTAGGCGTACCACCCGCTCCCTAATCATATTGTTGCGGCGTGCAACCCGATCCATATATAATATTGTTGCGGCGTGCAACCCGATCCATATATATAATATTGTTGCGGCGTGCAACCCGATCCATATATATAATAGTGTTGCGGCGTGCAACCCGATCCATATATATAATATTGTTGCGGCGTGCAGCCCGATCCATATATAATATTGTTGCGGCGTGCAACCCGATCCATATATAATATTTACAATTATAACAAGAGTCCCGAAAAGGGATCAAAAGGCCTACACTATCCCGACAAGGGAAAAAGAAACAGCTATAACCAAACTTGTTACAACACTTATCTACCTCAGCCATACCCAAACTTGTTACAACACCTAACTACCTCAGCTATACCCAAACTTGTTACAACACCTAACTACCTCATCTATACCCAAACTTGTTCCAACATCTAACTACCTCAGCTATAACCATAATCCTTACCTAACACAAAGAATCATCAACCTAAGTATCCGTAATATCAATGAAGAACACAATACAAGGGAACCACAACTCAACAATAGCCCTGCAAGGGGGCAACATAATGATCTCTTCTCTTTCTCACTTTTACTTCACAATCCACTTCATCACTCGAGCCACTGCTCTAGAGGTTCAATTATCACTTATGCTTTCACCATTCGTTATACAACTGGATCCAACGCTCCTCAACGTTCATAGGTCACAATTCTTTTCACAACTTTACACGACAAATAGAAATTTTCACCAAGGCATGAATAATACAATGAAATCATGGAAATCACAATATAAGACTCACGGTCATGCTCGACACCGACGAATAGATACTCGTCACCTTGCCTATACATCATACTCAACAAGAAACAAATAGCAAATAGGACGCAACTCCTAATCCCTCAAGCTAAAGTTAGACGAAACACTTACCTCGATGCCTTGAACACAACTCAAACCTCAATTATAGCTTTATCCCTTAATTCCACCACCATTTCGCTCGTATCTAATCACAAATTGCTTAATTACATTAATAAACACTAATGAATCAACCCTAATGCATGAAAATGAGTTTTCCAAAGTTTTACCCAAAAAGCCAAAAATCGCCCCCGGGCTCACGTGGTCACCTGAGGTTCGAACCAAAACCAGATTACCCATTCCCCTACGAACTCAAATATATAATTTGTTTTGAAATCGGACCTCAAATTGAGGTCCAAATCCCCAATTTTTGAAAAACCTAGGTTCTACCCAAAACACCCAATTTCCCCCATGAAAATCTTTGATTTTAGGTTGAAATCATGTTAAAAGATGTTAATGATTGAAAGAAATGAGTAAAAACTAACTTACAATTGATTTGGAAGAAGATTGTTCTTGGAAAAATTGCCCAAAGGAGTTGTTTTGAAAATGGTGTAAAAATGACTTAAAGATCGGCTAGGTATAGAAAATTGCAGGTCTCTGATATGGGAAATGCGAACAGGGGTTCGCAATTGCGAACCCCGACCTCTGCAGATGTGGGAAATGCGAAACAGGGTTCGCATTTGCGAACCCTTAATAATTCCCCAGCTTTCGCATTTGCGAAGCAGTAGTCGCAATTGCGACTTCGTATTTGCGAAAAGGCAGCTCGCATTTGCAAGGAAGAGTGGCCTGGGCTGGCTTCGCTTTTGCGATCCAGCCTTCGCATTTGCGAGCTCGCAATTGCGAGCCAGGCTTCGCATTTGCAAAGCCTGCAGGCCTGAACACACCAGCAGATTTTTAAGTTCAAAATGCACCCCGTGACCTATCTAAAACTCACCCGAGCCCTCGGGGCTCCAAACCAAATATACACACAACCTCGAAAATATCCTACGGACTTATTCGTGCGATCAAATCGCCAAAATAACATCATAAACATCGAATTAAACCTCAAAATCCATGAATTCTTTCAAACTTCATAAAACATCATTTTTTTTTCCAATTTAGGTCTGAATCACGTTAAACGACGTCCGTTTTTAACCAAATTTCACGGGAAAGACTTAAAACATATATAAGACCTGTACCGGGCGCCGGAACCAAAATACGGGCCCGATACTAACATGTTTTAATCAAATTTCATTTCCAACTTCTTATACAATTTTAGAAAATAATTTCTTTCAAAAATTTATTTCTCGGGCTTGGGACCTCGGAATTCGATTTCGGGCATACGCCCAAGTCCCATGTTTTCCTACGGACCCTCCGGGACCGTCAAATCACGGGTCCGGGTCCGTTCACCCAAAATGTTGACCAAGGTCAAATTTATTCATTTTAACATTAAAACTCAGCATTTTTCACATAATCTCATATTTAAGCTTTCCGGCTATGCGCTCGGACTGCGCACGCAAATCGAGGCGACTCTAAATGAGGTTTTCAAGGCCTCGGAGACACATAATTCAATTAAAATTAGGTGATGACCCTTTGGGTCGTCACATTCTCCACCTCTAAAACAACCGTTCGTCCTCGAACGGACATAAGACGGAAGTACCCGAGTCGGGAAAAAGATGGGGATAAAGGCTCCGCATATTAGACTCGGACTCCCAGGTCGATGCCTCAGGAGGCTGACCTCTCTACTGAACACGAACAGAAGGAAAACTCTTCAACCTCAACTGACGAACCTGCCGGTCTAGAATAGCCACCTGCACCTCCTCATAGGACAAGTCCTTGTCCAACTGGACAGTGCTGAAATCTAACACGTGGGATGGATCTCCGTGATATCTCCGAAGCATGGACACATGAAAAACTGGATGCACGACTGATAAGCTCGGCGGCAATGCAAGTCTATAAGCCACCTCTCCCACTCTATCAAGAATCTCAAAAGGACCAATGAACGTAGGGCTAAGCTTGCCCTTCTTCCCAAATCTCATCACGCCCTTCATAGGCGACACTCGGAGCAATACCCGCTCACCAACCATAAAAGCCACATCTCGAACCTTGCGGTCTGCATAGCTCTTTTGCCTGGACTGAGCTGAACGAAGCCTATCCTGAATGATCCTGACCTTGTCCAAGGCCTCCTAAACCAGATCCGCACCCAACAACCGAGCCTCTCCCGGCTCAAACCATCTAACCGGAGATCGACACCGCCTACCATAAAAAGCCTCATAAGGAGCCATCTGGATGCTCGACTGGTAGCTGTTGTTGTAGGCAAACTGTGCTAAAGGCAAAAACTGATTCCACGAGCCTCCAAAGTCAATAACACAAGCTCGAAGCATATCTTCCAAAATCTGAATAGTCTGCTCGGACTGACCGTCCGTCTGGGGATGAAATGCTGTGCTCAACTCAACTCGTGTGCCCAACTCTCGCTGAACTGCTCTCCAGAAACACGAGGTAAACTGCGTACCCCGGTCCGAAATGATAGATACGGGCACACCATGAAGGCGAACAATCTCCTGAATATAGATCTCAGCTAACCTCTCAGAAGAATAGGAGACTGCCACAGGACTGAAATATGCTGACTTGGTCAGCCTATCAACAATGACCCATACTGCATCGAACTTCTTCCGAGTCTGCGGAAGTCCAGTAACAAAGTCCATAGTGATCCGCTCCCACTTCCACTCGGGAAGCTCAATCCTCTAAAATAAACCACCGGGCCTCTGATGCTCGTACTTAACCTGCTGACAGTTCAAACAACGAGCCACATATGCTACGATATCCTTCTTCATTCTACGCCACCAATAATGCTGCCGCAAATCCTGATACATCTTCGCGGCGCCCGAGTGAATAGAGTACCGGGAGCTATGGGCCTCCTCTAAAATCAACTCTCGGAGCCCATCCACATTAGGCACACATACTTGGCCCTGCAATCTCAAAACTCCATCATCATCTAAGGTAACCTGCTTGGCACCTCCGCGCTGCACCGTGTCTCTAAGGACACACAAATGGGGATCATCATACTGCCGATCACGGATACGCTGCAATAATGAAGATCGAGCGACCATGCAAGCTAACACACAACTGGGCTCAGAAATATCCAGTCTTACGAACTGATTGTCCAAAGCCTGAACATCCAAAGCAAGCGGCCTCTCACCGACCAGAATATAAGCAAGACTGCCCATACTGGCTGACTTCCTTCTCAAAGCATCGGCCACCACATTGGCCTTTCCCGGATGATATAAAATGGTGATATCATAATCCTTCAATAGCTCCAACCACCTCCTCTGCCTCAAATTCAACTCCTTTTGCTTAAACAAATATTGAAGACTCTTGTGATCCGTGAACACCTCACATGCCACGCCATATAGATAATGCCTCCAAATCTTCAATGTGTGAACTATGGCTGCCAAATTCAAATCGTGAACCGGATAGTTCTTCTCATGAATCTTCAGTTGCCTCAAAGCAGAGGCAATGACTTTGCCATCCTGCATCAACAGTGCTCCTAGTCCAATACGAGATGCACCACAATAAACTGTATAAGGCCCGGAACCTGTGGGCAAAACCAACACCGGTGCCGTAGTCAGAGCTATCTTAAGCTTTTGAAAGCTCGCCTCACACTCGCCCGACCATCTGAACTGGGCACTCTTCTGGTCCTACCCTCTGCTGACACCACATGACCCAGGAATGCAACTAAACTCAACCAGAACTCACACTTCAAAAAATTGGCGTACAACTGACTATCCCCCAAAGTCTGAAGAACCACTCTAAGATGCTGCTCGTGTTCCTCTCAGCTGCGGGAATATATCAAAATATCATCATGAAGACTATCACGAATGAATCCAAATAAGGCCTGAACACTCGGTTCATCAAATCCATAAGAGCTGCTGGGGCATTTGTCAACCCGAATGACATCACCAAGAAATCAAAATGCCCGTACCGAGTGCGGAAAGCTGTCTTAGGGACATCGGATGCCCTAATCCTCAACTGACAGTAGCCAGATCTCAAGTCAATCTTTGAAATTACCCTGGGCACCCTGAAGCTGATCAAAACAATCATCACTCCTCGGCAATGGATACTTATTCTTGATTGTAACCTTGTTCAATTGCCGGTAATCAATACACATTCTCATTGACCCATCATTCTTTTTAACAAACAACATCGGCGCACCCCAAGGCGAAACACTGGGCCTAATGAAGCCCTTCTCAAGCAAATCATGCAACTGTTCCTTTAACTCTTTCAACTCAGGCGGGGCCATGCGATACAACGGAATAGAAATGGGCTGAGTGCCCGAAGCCAAATCAATGCAGAAATCAATATCCCTGTCGGGTGGCATACCCGGCAGGTCTGAAGGGAAAACATCAGGAAACTCACGAACAACGGACATAGAATCAATAGAAGGGACTTAGCACTAGAATCACGAACATATGCCAAATAGGCCAAACACCCCTTCTCGACCATACGCCGAGCCTTCGCATACGAGATAACACTGCAGGTAGAATGACCAGGAGTCCCTCTCCACTCTAAACGAGGCATACCCGGTAAAGCTAGGGTCACAGTCTTGGCATGACAGTCCAAGATAGCGTGATAAGGTGATAACCAGTCCATCCCCAATATAATATCGAAGTCAACCATATCTAAAAGCAACTAATCTACACGGGTCTCAAGACCTCCACCTCTAATACCTTTACCTCCACCTCTACCATCTCTACCTCCACCTCTAATACCTCTACCTCCACCTCTAATACCTCTACCTCCACCTCTAGCTAACTGAGCGGGCTGGACGAGTCCCTCAATGAACCTCCTCACTCTCTCTCACGGTGGGAAGTATGATAAGAGCATGACGAGCCAAGTCGATGAATCTGATCTCGTACTGAGTAATAGTCATAGAACCCTGCTGGGGACGCTCAAACTGCCTCCGATAGACCTCTCTCTGAGTGATGGGGAGAAACTTCTCCAGAAATAGCTGCGTGAACTGTTCTCAAGTCAAAGCTGGCGACCTAACTGGTATAGCCAATCAATAATCTCTCCAACAGGTCTTGGCAGATCCAGACAAGCGAAAGGTGGCAAAATCGATCCCATTGGTCTCCACGATCCCCATGTTCTTGAGAACCTCATGACAGCTGTCTAGATAATCCTGGGGAACCTCAGTAGATGCGCCGCTGAATGTAGTAGTGAAGACTTTGGTGAAACTTATCCAACCTCCACAAAGCCTCCGAAGACGTAGCTGATCTATCACTGGTCTGTGCTGCTGCTCAGCTGAAGAAGCGGTACACGACCTCGCCATTCGCGAAGGAACAAGAGTAGAGGTTTCAATTTAGCATTTGAGAAACAAAACCGCACGACAGGAAAGAACAAGTGTGATGTTTTCCTAACTCCGTAGCCTCTGGGGGAAAAATACAGACGTCTCCGTACCAATCCCTCAGACTCTAGTAAGCTTGTCCGTGAATTGTGAGACCTGTGTAACCTAGAGCTCTGATACCAACTTGTCACGATACGGATTTCCCACCCTCGGGGGTCGTGATGGCGCCTACTCGAAGAAGCTAGGCAAGCCACAAATCATAAACTCCTAATTCCTTTATTTTAAATCCTTTTTATCATTCATAACAACAAGCGATAAATATTCAAATAATAGCGGAATATGAAATTAAAGCGGAAGACTTAAATTATATAAGCTGAACAAAATGCGGAAATCAACATGTGCTTCTACCCAAGACATGGTGTCACAACATCCACAGACTACTAAGAGTACTAAATACAATGGTTTGGAATAAATATAACACTATTTGTCTCGAAAACATGAGATACAGAATGAAATATAAGATAGAGGAGATGTTGGGCCTGCGGACGCGTGCAAGGCCACCTCGGAGTCTCGGTGGACTGAAGGCTGGCTCCCGAGCTACTGCTACTGTCCGGGACCTGGATCTGTGTAAAAGAGCACAGAGTGTAGTATCAGCACAACCGACCCCATGTGCTGGTAAGTGCCTAGCCTAAGCTCGGCGAAGTAGCGACGAGGCTAGAACCAGACTATCAAATAAACCTGTGCAGTGATATAATATACAGCGGAAAGTAAAGCAGGTATAAGCAAGTAAGGATGGGAGGGGAAAACATGCTTCGGGGAATAACAGGTAAAACAGAATATCAAGAGAACCATAAAGGAATCAAAATCCAACCACTAGCAAGAATAAGGAAAACAAAGGCAGATTTCACTTTCTTTTCACATCTTGTTGCAGGAGTGCAACCCGATCCCATTTCATTACATCTCGTGGTAGGCGTACCACCTGCTCCCATTTCATTATATCTTGTGGTAGGCGTACCACCCGCTCCCATTTCAGTATATCTCGTGGTAGGCGTACCACCCGCTCCCATTTCATTATATCTCGTGGTAGGCGTACCACCCGCTCCCATTTCATTATATCTCGTGGTAGGCGTACCACCCGCTCCCTAATCATATTATTGCGGCGCACAACCCGATCCATATATATAATAGTGTTGCGGCGTGCAACCCGATCCATATATATAATATTGTTGCGGCATGCAACCCGATCCATATATAATATTGTTGCGGCGTGCAACCCAATCCATATATAATATTTACAATTATAACAAGAGTCCCGAAATGGGATCAAAAGGCCTACACTATCCCGGCAAGGGAAAAAGAAACAACTATAACCAAACTTGTTACAACACGTAACTACCTCAGCTATACCCAAACTTGTTACAACACCTAACTACCTCAGCTATACCCAAACTTGTTACAACACCTAACTACCTCAGCTATACCCAAACTTGTTCCAACATCTAACTACCTCAGCTATAACCATAATCCTTACCTAACACAAAGAATCATCAACCTAAGTATCCGTAATATCAATGAAGAACACAATACAAGGGAACCACAACTCAACAATAGCCCGGCAAGGGGGCAACATAATGATCTCTTCTCTTTCTCACTTTTAATTCAAAATCCACTTCATCACTCGAGCCACTGCTCTAGAGGTTCAATTATCACTTATGCTTTCACCATTCGTTATACAACTGGAGCCAACGCTCCTCAACGTTCATAGGTCACAATTCTTTTCACAACTTTACACGACAAATAGAAATTTTCACCAAGGCATGAACAATACAATGAAATCCTAGAAATCACAATATAAGACTCACGGTCATGCTCGACACCGACATATAGATACTCGTTACCATGCTTATACACCGTACTCAACAAGAAACAAATAGCAAATAGGACGAAACTCGTAATCCCTCAAGCTAAGGTTAGACCAAACACTTACCTCGATGCCTTGAACAGAACTCAAACCTCAATTATAGCTTTATCCCTTGATTCCACCGCTATTTCTCTCGTATCTAATCACAAATTGCTTAATTACATTAATAAACCCTAAATGAATCAACCCCAATGCATGAAAATGAGTTTTCCAAAGTTTTACCCAAAAAGCCAAAAATCGCCCCCGGGCCCACGTGGTCAAAACCCGAGGTTCGAACCAATACCGGATTACCCATTCCCCCACAAACTCAAATATATAATTTGTTTTGAAATCGAACCTCAAATTGAGGACCAAATCCCCAATTTTTGAAAAATCTAGGTTCTACCCGAAACACCCAATTTCCCCCATGAAAATCTTTGATTTTTGGTTGAAATCATGTTAAAAGATGTTAATGATTGAAAGAAATGAGTAAAAACTAACTTACAATTGATTTGGAAGAAGATTGTTCTTGGAAAAATCGCCCAAAGGAGTTGTGTTTTGAAAATGGTGTAAAAATGACTTAAAAATCGGCTAGGTATAGAAAATTACAGGTCTCTGATATGGGAAATGCAAACAGGGGTTCGCAATTGCGAACCCCGACCTCTGCAGATGTGGGAAATGCGAAACAGGGTTCGCATTTGCGAACCCTTCATAATTCCCCAGCTTTCGCATTTTGCGAAGCAGTAGTCGCAATTACGACTTCGCATTTGCGAAAAGGCAGCTCGCATTTGCGAGGAAGAGTGGCCTGGGCTGGCTTCGCTTTTGCGATCCAGCCTTCACATTTGCGAGCTCGCAATTGCGAGCCAATTTGCGAAGCCTGCAGGCCTGAACAGACCAGCAGATTTTTAAGTTCAAAATGCACCCCGTGGCCTATCCAAAACTCACCCGAGCACTCGGGGTTCCAAACCAAATATACACACAGCCTCGAAAACATCCTACGGACTTACTCGTGCGATCAAATCGCCAAAATAACATCATAAACATCGAATTAAACCTCAAAATCCATGAATTCTTTCAAACCTCATAAAATATCATTTTTTTCCAATTTAGGTCTGAATCACGTCAAACGACGTCCGTTTTCAACCAAATTTCACAGGAAGGACTTAAAACATATATAAGACCTGTACCGGGCGCCGGAACCAAAATACGGGCCCGATACTAACATGTTTTAATCAAATTTCATTTCCAATTTCCTTAAACAATTTCAGAAAACAATTTCTTTCAAAAATTCATTTCACGGGCTTGGGACCTCGGAATTCGATTCGGGGCATACGCCCAAGTCCCGTATTTCCCTTAGGACCCTCCGGGACCGTCAAATCATAGTCCGGGTCTGTTTACCCAAAATGTTGACCAAGGTAATTTAACATTAAAACTCAGCATTTTTCACAGAATCTCATATTTAAGCTTTCCGGCTACGCGCCCGGACTACGCAACAAATCGAAGTGACTCTAAATGAGGTTTTCAAGGCCTTAGAGACACATAATTCAATTAAAACAGGTGATGACCGTTTGGGTCGTCACAGTCTCCACCTCTAAAACAATCGTTCGTCCTCGAATGGACATAAGAAGGAAGTACTCGAGTCGGGAAAAAGATGGGGATAACGGCTCCGCATATTAGACTAGGACTCCCAGGTTGATGCCTCAAGAGGCTGACCTCTCCATTGAACACGAACAAAAGGAAAACTCTTCGACCTCAGCTGACGAACCTGCCGGTCTAGAATAGCCACTGACTCCTCTCATAAGACAAGTCCTTATCCAACTGGACAGTTCTGAAATCTAACACGTGGGATGGATCGCCGTGATATCTCCGAAGCATGGACACATGAAAAACTGGATGCACGGCTAATAAGCTCGGCGGCAATGCAAGTCTCCTCTCCCACTCTATCAAGAATCTCAAAAGGACCAATGAACCTAGGGCTAAGCTTGCCCTTCTTCCCAAATCTCATCACGCCCTTCATAGGCGACACTCGGAGCAATACCCGCTCACCAACCATAAAAGCCACATCTCGAACCTTGCGGTCTGCATAGCGCTTTTGCCTGGACTGAGCTAAATGAAGCATATCCTTAATGATCCTGAGTGAGATATGGTCGGGTTTTTGAGTGGAACTACAAAAAAAGGAGAAAGATGCATTGTTTGAAAACTAATGAGAGCTACTTGTTGAGAACTGAAAAGGAAAAAGAGTTGGATTAAAAAGAAAGAAAAAAATTATTCCATATTAGTGGTAGTTCTCATCTTATTTGTGCTTAAAGATATTGGGAGCTGTCGCGCCCCCTTTTTCTCGCGAAATCGGGTTTATGACATTTGGGAGGACAACTCATTCCTTTTGGGAATTGGGTTTGATTTGAAGAGTCGACACCTAATGATCAGGGTGCATTAGGACACCAAGGAGATTTGATTTGAGTAACCAGAGATTGGGTAAGGGCTTGAAATTATTCTAAGGTGAAGGTGTTAGGCACCCCTCAGAATCCACTAGTGTGGTTTTCGGCCAGACTATTATTGTGAATTTGGGTAGAATTAGCATACAAACAAATAGGGCTCAAATAAGAGGGGATTTCATCACATAAAGGTTTGAAAGTAAACAAGGTTTGAAAGAATAATTAAAAAAGCTGATTTTAAAAACAAAGAGTTAAAAAATTAAAAATAAAGAATAAAGGGAGAGGGGTCCTAGGTTTGTTTGTAATATGGATCACCTCAATGCAATACCCGGTAATCACTCCTCAAAAGAGGGGCAACACGTGGTATTAGCACACCGGTCATCATATCCATATCTACCCTTCCCACCCCATTAAGGTATTAAAGCACGGAATGGTCTCGTTTATCTATTGCATGCTATTACCGGTCCCAATCCTATAACTCCCGAAGGTATTAGGACTACTAATCCTAAAGGAAGGGATGTTACGCTTATTTGTGGTTTCAAAGGGGAAAATTCTAAGGCGACATACAAAACACGTATAACAAGTTGGGTGAAAGCACATAATAAGCAAAGGCTCAATATACCCCCTTTCAACAAAGAAACACGTAATTAGCATGACTTACACGTACTGTTTAGGGTCTGATTGAATACTAAACGTGAAATAACTCAAAGGGTGAGGCAGGCTGATTTATTACATAATTCAGATAAGAAGTCCGAATCAGGCCTGCCTGCTGGTTGTGATTAATAGAACTGATTCAGTTTATAGCTTTTACCCTAAGGCTTGCCTAAGTGTTGGACAAGGATCCTATAGGCATGGTATCTATGGAATTCAGAAAGCAACGAAGTAACAGGTTTTAAAGTGAACTGGACACATAATGATTAAAAGAGGAATCAGATTGTTAAAAGAAAGGCCAGTTTTTTAACGAAGATTATAAGTTCTACAGCTAATAGTACCTGTTGTAACTGATTTTAGTTCCATATGTGAATGAAGCGATTCGGATTCGATTAGGAATTCCTATAGACATGCTTTATACGCGTATTTGATTTTGAACTTGTTTTAAGGCTTATGAACATGATATCTAGGTGCTGAATTCTTGTTTATACCCTATGAACATGATTTCTAAGTGAAGAAATTATTTGAAAAGCCTGTAGGCATGATTTCTATATGTAGAAGTTATTTGAAAACCTATGAACATGATATCTAAATGCAGAAATTATTTGAAAACCTGTGAACATGATTTCTATATGCAGAAATTATTTGAAAAAGCCTATAGGCATGATGTCTACCCTTTTGGCATACATAGTTACCCGCCCTTTTCACTAGCCATCCCCAAGAGTTTATTACAAATTATTACAGCCCAGATTAAAGTAAAGAATACATCCGGAAAGTATAAATAAAAGTACAACCAATGAGAGCCTGATTCAGACTTCATGTTTGAAATATGAGGTAAACCAACTCCAGGAGATCATGATCCAAAGCCTTTCTCTCATTTGAGTGTGTCAAAGTTCCCTAAGAGCCTCGAAGGGACTCCGAGCAATGCTCACACCCAAATGTATTATTAGATTGGGGACAAGTGCGGTGCGGAAGGGCCAGCCCTCAAGTGTCCAAGTTCAGAGGGAACTCAAAGGGTCCCAAGGCAAGGCTCACAAGAGGGGGGCAGAACTTAAAGACTAAGAAAGTGTGCAAGTGCAGAATAGAGTGCTAAAAGGGAAAAGGAAGAGGAAATCAGCTACAGATGAGCACACACAAGGGAATTCAGGGGAAAAGAGCTTGTTACTTAGGCAAAGGCAGACTTTAGGCATGCCCAGCAATGGGGAGTGCTAGCACACCTATAAGCCTGCCAGTACACATACTGTTAGAGGCTAGGATCCCCAGGGGATCAAGTTCAATTCATGGACAATAACTTGCATATTGCCATGCCTCAAACCATAGCTTAAACACATAGGGGCAGGGGTTTGAGATTCATAATAGAACAGGTAGAAAGAAATCAACAAGCTAGAATGAGTGTTGAACTATACATAAGCAGTGAATAGGGATACCAAAAGCAGTAAATAAACACATTGTTGTGGTGCTGAAACTTAAATCAGGACATACCAGTTTCAAAGAAGCAAATAAAGAAAAGTAGGCAGTAGGTCTTGTAAACAGGCCACAGCACAAGCAACAAGAAAGAGAATACTTTTGCAGTGTAAGTGTAAGTTTTTTGAAAGACTACCAGTGATTGTGTATGTCAATGAAAAGGTCGTGTATTTATAGTGTGAAAAACATGCAAAAATAAGGTAAGAAAACAATTAAGGAACTGGATATCAATTAAGAATCAAGACTTCCTTTAATTAAGGGATTCAGATTCAAACGGGCAAACTATTTAAGGAAAGAAATCAAATAAACATCTTGTGCAAAGTAGGCAATTAGGGGTAAATACATAGGAGTTTAATTAAGGGAAGAAGTTTGAAGTACACGGTTAAAACAAATAAGGAAAGACTTAACCAGTATACAGTAAATCAAAGGGTAAGAGATTTTGTAAATATTGGTCCATGAATGAACCAAGCCAGAGAGCTAAGGAGATTTTGACTCAAATCGAGTAACAGGGAAATCAGCAAACAAGGAAAGAAAATCAATCAAACTTATACAAAAGGGAGTCTGAAATCAATCAAAATTGAAAGCCATTTTTAGAGGGAGGTTCAGCACATAGAAAGAGCATACAAGTATTAGGCATACACAGCTAGGTTTAGGACACAAAAGAAGAAGTGTCATGCAATTGAAAAATCAGTAAAAGAGAAATAGTATCAATTAGCATACAAGGGTCCATCACAAAGACCTTAGAAGAGTTAGTAGAAAATCAGAATTGCTTAAAGAAACAGAAATTTCCAGGCTCAGTTAACAAATTCAGAAAACTCGAAGTAGGTCCAAAAGAGTTAGGTTTTCTGAAACAAAACAAGCTCAAAGATGAAGAGCAAGCAAATCACGTATCCAAGGGTCTCAAAACTTCGGATGAACCCCCCAAATTTAGGGTTCTTGCCATTAACCGAGTGCAGAGACGAAAGGGCAAGTGATTAAGGGAAAAGATACTAATTGAAACAGGTTCAGAGGTCTCAGAAAGGAACTGAGACCTTTAGCATGCTCTTTTAGTAGTAGGAACTCATGATAAGCATAGTAAAAGAACAACATGCGAAACCAGTAGAAAACTAGTATAAGAAACAAATAAGAACGTGGTGAAAAAACTTAACAAGAACACAGTAGGAGAAAACAAGGTAGACGGAACACACAAAGAACACAGTAGAAGCAACCGATAAGAACATGGTAGAAGAACTTTAACAAGAACACAGTAGGATAAACATGGTAGAAGAAACACACAAGAGAAAAGAAAATCAGAGAAGCACACAAGAGAAAAAGAAAATCAGAGAAACATAACTCAAAAACCCTAGATCGGAAAAATAAAGGTTTTGAAAGCATGGTTTTAAAAGAAATATCAAGAAGTCATTTTAAAAGTTTAGGGAAAACCTGGATCTAGAACAGATCTAAAGAAATCATAAGAACCACAGAAGCTAGGGTTTCAGAGGAACCCAAACAGTGAGAAAGACTTGGATCGTTGTTGATCTAACTAGGAGGAGGCGAGGCCAGGCTCGAAACAGACATGGCTTGCCGGAGCGAGGCCGGAGATGGCCATAAAACTTGAATCGAACCAGGTCTGGATGAAGCTTCTTCGTGTTCAGACCATGAAACCTCAACGAACAGGTGTGTAGGAACCCTAGAGGGCCGGTGGGTGGTGAAACCACCATGAATTCAGGCCAGGAGGTGGCCAGAGAAGATGGATAAAACTCATCGGAGCGGAGGGGGAGAGGGAAGGTTCTAGAGAGAACCAGAGATAGAGAGATAGAGAGAGAGTCGGTTGAGTGAGGAATGAGAGGGGTCTTGGGGGTCGTTTGGTTTAATTTGGTAAGGGGAAATTGGGGCCGTTGATCTTAGAGATCAACGAACAAGATGAGACGGGTAGGTGGGGTTCCGGGTTTGGGCATGGGTAAAGAGGGTATGGGTCGGGTTTCAATTGAAATTGGGCTGGGAAATTGGGGTCCAATTTTTAGGCTAAAATTGAAAGCCAATTTGGCTATATTTTAAATAGCCCTTTTCCCCTTTAATTTATAAAAAAAATAGTAAATAAATTTCTGAAAACAAATTAAAAGCAATAAAATGATTTACAATATATAATTAATAATTTAAAAATATAAGATCCCCTTTTATAAATATGAGACGAATTTAAACCTAAAAATGGCTAAGATTGCCATTATGCAATTTTATCCTTAAAAATACCAAATAAATTTGTAAAAATGTGTGAAAATTATCTTAGCTATATTTTAGTATAAACATGAGAATCCAACAAATGAATCACCAAAAATAATAATTTTGGTGACAATTATTGGTTTTTCTTGATAAAATAAGGCAATAAATTGGTTTAAACATCTTTGAAAAATTAAGGAAAAATAATAAAACCTTGGGATGTACTCATATATGCCTATATAGGCTATTTTGAGGGTATTTTGCATATTTAAAAATACAGAGAAAAATTGGGTATCAACAGGAGCTTGATGCTATTATGAATGAAGGTTGGGGTTTGGTTCAAAATAAGTGTGGGGTTTGAATTATTAATATATATGTATTAAAGTGCTCGGGGCGGTGGAGTCACTATATCCAAATGTATCCTACCCGTCCCACAACCTACGATATAACCAAATTAAGTCCTACTTGATCTTTGACAGAATGAGCTCGAATTAGTAGAGTATTACACTAAGGGAAAGCCTATGGTACGTCTTCTGTGGCACATGAATTTTGATTTTGAGAGTGAGTGTATTCTTTTTATCTTGAGTTCCTAATTGTTCTTGAACTTTATTATATGTGGAGCTACTCTCTATTGTTTGTGTGAGGGCATATGACTTATAAAGGAAAGGCAATGACTTTGACCTCTGTGCTAGAGTAAGTGAGCAGGTTGTGAAAAATGCGTGGTTTCAGTCGAGTCTTGAGGCTAGGATGTTATGATATGGTGCTTAGATAACTTTAAATATTCTTGGTATAATGTGTTAGGGAAGTTGTCTGATAAGAAAGTCGTCTCTATGTGAAGTGCAGTTTGATTGCTCGAGGACGAGGAATATTTTAAGCGTAGGGTGTTGATGATAGGCTGAATCACGTGTTTTAGTCATAGTTTGCACTCTAATTACTGCACTTTACTTGTGTTTGAGCTCAAAATGTTAGTGTATTGAACTTATTATGTGTTTTATGCCTTACGGAGAGTGATTTCAAGTTAAAGAGATATTCGAGAGCTAAATTAAATAAGTTGGAGGTTTGAAGTCTGAGGAAAAGCCCAAGGGATTAAATCAGGATCGCGTTCGGGGGTCGGAAACCAAGTCTGGATATCAAAAATCGACAATAAGAAAGACTCTATAAACAATGCATGGGGCAGCGCAGCAGTGGATTTCTGCTGCTGCCCGTCAGAATATGCTCTCTGAACTTCCCCACTAGCGACCCTTATGGGGATGCGCAATGTGCGGCGCGCCTGTGCATTTCTTAGAGTATTTGTCCTGTTTCAGCTTGGAAAAGGTAATTTCGCCTGGGTCCACTCCTACAGGGTATAAATACACCAAAAAGACGTTTTTGAAGGGACTTTTGACCTTGGAAGCTTTGGGAGAGCATTGGAGGCTATAAGACACATGATTTCATCATCTTGCCATCAATTAAATACGAGAGTTTGGATTGTAACGTTAAATTGATGTTTTCTCATTCTTTAATTATATTTATGATGACTTCCTCCATGATTATGGAATAGTTTCCTGTAGGGTTTGACGGATTTGGTTTGTTGATAAATATTTGTGGATTTTAACTCTAGTTCATGCTTGAATTCGTTTATGGAGTTTTGAATTGTTGCAACTCTATTAATCAGTTTATTTAGTCGAAAGAGGAATATCTTGGTGATTATCTTTGCATTATTTTGTTTGATTCAATTCATTGATTCTCTTAAGTAATCGAAAGAGCTTGTTGAATTGTTGATTAAATCAAGTCAGGAGAATATTCGAGAGACATTTTCCTAAGGACAAATCCATTAACGCATGCCTGTATACTTCACAGTGCTTATATTAGTTTACCTCGTAGAATTAAGATTTAATCGAGAGGGGAGTCTTAACTACACGTTTGAACTAATCATCGAGTGAATTCGTGAGAATCATTAGAACTTTAGAGTGAATTAAACTAGAGTTAAACCCCAAATAGATATCTTGCACCTATTCTGTCAAACCCTTATCTCTCACATTGATAAGAAACTACACTGTGAATCTTTAATTCCTTGTTGTCAATTGTCAATTGCGTTATTTTAGTAGTTAAACTTTGGTCATAATCATTTAACTCAAGTGTTGATCCTCATGAATAGCAATTAAACCAGGAATTACTTGAACATTGTCTAAATCAAATCCCTGTGGAGATGATATTATATTATACTATCTTTGATTAGCGAACATCAATTTCGTGTTGTGTTTTGCGCTCGTCAGTATCAAAATTATATTAAAAAGAGGAAATTTTGATTGAAATTTCAAAGAGTAAGAAGAACACACTACATACAAAATATATATAAATCTTTTACAAAATACATACAGAAAATTGTATTTAAATTGTATGATGTTGTTGTTGTATTCAACTGGATAAAAATGATATATGAAAGTTGTAGATAAGTTATAAATAAGTTGTATATTATATAATTAGTTGTATATGTATCAAATTTGTACGAAATTTAGTTTTAATTTGTATGTTGTTGTACCATACGTTATTTTTTCTTACTCGATTTATTAAAGAAAGAAAAGTAGAGAATGAATTCCAAAATTGACTCATATGCACTGATTCGTGTTTGTTTAAACTGAAAAACTTGAATATTATAGTAGCAATAATGACCGATAATGGCAATCCATAAGTAATTGATTTGATTGCACATGCTAAATTAACTATTAGCGTCAACACTGATATCTTTCAACTTCTTTGTTCTAGTCAGATATGCCATTCGTTAATTTATTATATGTTTAAAGCGATAATTTGATTTTCGTACTTTTATAGTCTTTCCCACTCTTATTGGGAGCAAGTCCTCTTGTATTTGGATGAGTTTGTCTTTGTTTAGCTTAAAATAGGTAATCCACAATTGGAAGAAATCTTATTGAAAGAGAAGAAGAGAGAAAAAAGGAAAAGGGTGTAACTTAATCCCCTAATTTAAGGCACTAATAATGGATTATATATAAATTGTAAGCAAACCTTATTTAGGGCGGGTAATTACGACAATTTTTGTAATAAGGTTTCATACAGTAGATAGGAAAGAAAAAAATCACAAAATTAATCTACATGTAGCCCCATATAGTATAGACAAATCAATCGGATAAAATCCCTGTATATCATAGAATACAGGAACTTTTACCTCCTATAGAAAAGGTTGATACCTTATTTATTTTAAATAAATACCCTTTTAAAAAATTATATTTCATAGCTACCTTTTGAATTTTATAGCCAAATATCTATTTATGGTTACCTTCTACCCTTAAGCCATAAAATACTCTTTGTATTATTTTTCTCTCTCATTCTTTCAGATTTTTCTCCACCCTCTCTCTC
Organism: Nicotiana attenuata; assembly: GCF_001879085.1. NCBI lineage: Eukaryota > Viridiplantae > Streptophyta > Magnoliopsida > Solanales > Solanaceae > Nicotiana > Nicotiana attenuata. The sequence goes on from NW_017670536.1 coordinate 426,617, forward strand.
TTTCAACGCCAGTCTTTCTCCATAAATACAACCACTATTCTCCACTGATTCATTTCCATTGTCTCGCAAAATTTTCATTGTCAGTGGGCTAGGGCTCTGAATCAATGTCGAAATCAAGCCCTAGAGAGAAAGATCCACCCCATTTTGATGGTCGTTGCTTTGCAGTGAAATCTGGACATGGCCACTGCAACTCTTGCCTCTCGCCACCTCCATTGCTGCTTTTCTTCATCTACCAAATTCGCAATTACTAACAAAAGAAGACAATCTGCTATTGAAAATAAGGAATTTCTTTCGTTTTTGCGCCAAATTTTGATAGTTTCGAGTCAGAATCGCGGCCCTCTTGACGAGATGACAATAGGGTTGTTCTTGAACAAAGACGACATAGTTTGAGGCTGAGCAACTTGAAGAGTCTGTTACCTTTTTTTTCATTGTATTTCAATGTATCTCTCTGTATTCTATGTATTTCATTGTATTCATTTTCTTTTTTTTTATTGTATTTCAATGTATCCCGCTGTATTCTATGTATTTCATTGTATTCACTGTCTCGCTACATTCCATGAATGTATTCATATCTTTTTTTTAATAATATAATTTATGTATTCAAATGTATTTGCTATATGTATTTATACGTTTTTGCACTATAGATGACCTGCTATACTTCATGTATTCAATGTATTTTTATGTATTTAACTGTATTCAATGTAATTATATAATTTTTCTGAAGATTGCTATGTTTTGGGGTGTTTTTCGATTGAGAATCTTTTTTATAACTGGAAATACAGGTTTTGTGTGTTATAATTGAGTTTGAGTTATATTAGGAGTCTATTATGTTAATTGATTCACTTTTCGTTTAAAAATAATTGAATAGACCATGAATTGCGCTATTTACGTTACTGTATTCACAAATACATATCGTGAATACACTCGAATACAATAATCTATCTAGCTGTAATCCCCTGTTTCACGCCGTGAATACAGTCGAATACAATAATCTGTCTAGCTGTAATCCCCTGTTTCACGCCGAGAAATGCTACTGTATTCATGAATATAGTAGCTTAAATACATCGAATACACTCTAAAAAACCTGAAAACATAGCTATAGGAAGTAATATAGTAAATGGTAGCTACAACTAGCTAATAACCACTAAACAATAGTGGTTTGTGAAAATTTTAGTAAAATAAAATCAATGCACAACCGAAAATAGGGGAAAATATTTACTCCTACAATTATGGAGTCATGGATAGTAAACTGATTCTATGGGATACTCCAACAGACGGCATACAAAAAACGTGGGCAAGAAGACATTCTCTGCACGGTTCATATCTAGAATTGATAAAAATTAGGGAGGAGAAGCGGCAAAACTATTTGCAAACCATTCATGGAACCTGTTAAAGTTCTGATTCAGTATAATGGAGAATAGGATATAGACACTGTTTAGCTCAAAAATTATATTCGTATTTTATAAGCTTATAGACAATCGAAAATATATAGGGGTAAATCGTAATCAAATATAATAAGCCCAAGAGATGCTTATTGCACCAAGAATGTTTGTAGATCTGTAAATGCGTAGTGAAATAGACTTAGCTTAAGAGGGAAGCAATGGTTGAAAAATCAAGAAAGAGATAAGAGAGAGAGATAGAGGAGAAATTGTATTATCCGAGAATCACCCTCCTCCTATTACAATGTGGAGGTCTCCTTTATATAGTAGGAGACCTCCCTCGAAATAATCAAAAAGGTACAAAAGTTGGTGGCTTCTACTCAGTAAAAAGGTCAGGCACTAAACGACGTTACTTCTTCTTCACCAACTTGGGCCGTGCCCTCACTCGGGTCTCCCTTATTATAAGGGACGTGCCCATTTGGCGTGGGGGCGTTATGAGCCAAATTTAGCCCTATACAGTTAGTCCCTCCGTTTGTTGGAGACCTACTCGATGACCGTCTTCAATGGACGGACATGCATGATTTGCTTTTTACGGAAATTTGGCCGCGCCCATAGGCGCCTCTTTCGAAGACCGTGCTTGCGGATAATATTTATTGGGCCGTTGACATGCGACCCCCTTTTTAAGGTGACGTCACCAGTCACATGCATCATCATTATTTTTTGTTCCCGAGACTATTCAGAACATGATGTGACGTTTTGGCTTCCCGCGCCAGTTTCAGAATTGTGCCTCTTCGATTTCCGTGTGCTTCATTCCTATAAATAGAGGAGTGGTTCAAAGAGATTCATCTTTCGAACCTTCAGAGAGTTTCCCTTTGTTTCTTCATCTTTCTTTCTTGCAAGAGTTGTATCGCTTTCAGAGAAATACCATTTCTGAGGATCGTATCTCTCATTACTAACACTTCATTCTTATAAATCGTATCATGGCAAAACGCCGTCAAGAAAGCAAAAGGACTAAGGACGGCGCTTCTTCTAGGGTTCCGCCCCCTTTCGATGGTGAAGGGGAAGAAGTGGAGAAGACCCTTGTTCCTTTAACGGTAAATAATGTTTTACCGAAGGATTTGAGTGTCCGAAAGATTTCAATACGACATGCCCCTCTTATCCCTGGGAGCATAGCGAGTTGCTTCAGTCTCACCTGGACGCCATTAGAACTAGATACAACATTCCTGGCCATGTTGAAATGGCTCCGGCCGGGACGGACTATGCCAATGTGCATAGGCCCGGGTTCTGCACATTCTATGAGTACGCTCTTAGGATCAGATATAGCTTTCCGCTTAACCCCCTGGCGGAAGAGCTTTGCCGCTTCTATCATGTATGCCCGACTCAGCTCACACCTTACGCCCTGAAGGTGTGTCGAATCCTTACCACGCTTGCGGGTGAGGCCGGGACCGTCGTTTCCGTTCACCACCTGCTGCAGATGTTCAGCCCCAGTTACATGAGGGGTACCATGCTTCAATTGAGGAGCCGTGGTAAGAAGAGCTTCGTGGTGAGGGCTGACGACAAAGCTAACCGCGAGTTCTGGCGTAAATTCTTTTACGTTAGGACGAGCCATCTGGTGTCCAATCCCGAAGGGTTTCCAGAGATGTGGAATGCAGGATGTAAGTATTTCTGCATGTAATTTTGCGATGCCTTGTTTTGACTGACCAATCACTCTTTGACTTTCTTTTCTTTTGTAGTGGTGGCTCGCTCACCCCGTCCCGTTGACGACATTAGGTCGTGGGTGGCGGGGTTGATACCGCATGCGGAGAGATGCCGTACTTGGGCTGAGTTCCGCAGATTGTACGGCCCAACTGGTAACAACCTTCCCTGTTTCTTTTCGTTTTGTTTCAGCTTGGAGACTTTTTTACCCGATGTGCTTTTGTTTGGCAGGTAGGGGTGTTTCTACAAAGACGAAGAAGAAGAAAACCGACGCTGGCACGTCTAGGGTAGAGTCCGACTCCGATGGGGGAGACATATTCGTGGGCGGCTCGCCTAGGGATATCCCCCTTTCGACTCCTCAGCAAGGGGCTACATCGGTAGCTGCATCGGAGGCGGTGCCTGAGGCTGCTTCCGTGGAGATACCTGAGGTCGTACCAATAGCGGCACCTGAGACTGTTCCTGCGCCGGTATCTGAAGTCGCTCCAGCGGAGGCGGCTTCCGAAGGAGAGGAGCCGTCGGAGAGAAAGAGGCGGCGACTGATTACTGGCAAAGGAATTGCAACCGAAGGCGCGAGGCCTAGTGAGCCCCGCCAAGAGCCGAGGCCAACTTTCATGGCCGAGGCCATTCGTTCTGGGAGGATGGCCCCTCAGAGAACAGCTGCCGCCGTCCGTTCGGTCCACGCCTCAGGAGGCGGGTCGTCTCCCGCTGTTAGTGGAGCGGCCGTGGAGATTGAGAGGACGGGCTCTGAAGCCGCTCTTGGAGAAGCACCGGGCAGCTCGGCCCGCGTGGAGATGAGGGAGGGCAGGTCTACTCGCCGTATCGTGATCCCTGGTGGATATAATTTGTTAGAAGACAGCAAGCAGGCCACAACGGATATGACCTTGTTGTGTGCGGCTGCGGAGCACGAGACGCTGAGAAGTGTAAGCAACAGGGATCTGTCGAGGCGGGTAGCCGGCTCAGCTTTGCAGGTAGCTTTCAGTTTTTTTTGTTTTGTCGTAAAAAACGACTGTGGTACGTACTGACGCGTTTCTTCTCTTCTTTTCAGACCCTCATCTTGGAGGTGGCGTGAACAAAAGAAGGCGGCCACCTTAACCAAAATGGCGAAGAAGTATAAAGAGGTTCGTGCCAAGCATCAGGCGTTGGCAGACATGCTTAAGCAGGACCCGCAGTTCCGGACGTTCCGTGAGGGCCTTGAGGAATCAGAGGCTCTTTTGAAGAAGAGAACGGCTGAGCTGAAGGAGATTGATGAGCAGCTGATGGCTGCTTTGGCTCGAAATATCGAGCTGGAAACCCTCCTTCAGTCAAAAGAGGAGGACTTGGAGATAAGCCGTGGGGTGGCGGCGGAGGCTGCGGAACTGCGGGCCCAGGTCACGACCCTTACAACTGAGCTTGATGCTAGGACGATCGAAGTTGAGGTTCTCAGGCGAACTGCCCCACAGGATGTCGTGCATCGTGAGGCGCACGAGATGTGGGTGTATCATGATGCCAGGTTGGTCGTTTTTGAGGAGTTTTTGGCGGCAAGTCGAGCTTTCGAGGCGGAAGTTGAAAGGCAACGGCACTTGACCCGTGTTGCCCGTGAAGCGGCCGGTTATAGCTCCGACTCGCCTGGTAGGGAGGGCTGTAATTCTGAGGACGTCAATCGTTTGGGCTCCAGCTCGTGGATTTCCAAGGCTTATCAGTCTGGAGACGACAATGGACCGGACGGCGACCCGGCGAGTCGTGACGGGAGGGGAGGTGAAGGCTCTTAGGGCTTGTATGTATATATATTTCTTGTGTAGATGGGGCCTTTTCTAAGGCCAGTTATATGTATATCTTTTGGAGATAAATGAAATATGACTTCTCTTCCCCCCTTTTCTTTGTGTCACTATTTTTCTTTCGTTCTTTAGAGCTTTTGTTGTGCTTTTTGTTAACCGTCGGCGTTGGCGTCCCTAGTCGAATTTAGATTGAGGACTTTAGTCGTGATGGAATCGACGGCCTTAGCCATAAAGGCAACTTCGACTGTCGTCGAGTCGTTTACCCACCGCAGTCGAATCTAGATCGACCGTTAGCGGCGATGGCTTTAGCCATAATATAGTTGATGGCCTTAGCCATGTAGGCGACTTCGACTGTCGTCGAGTCGTTTACTCACCGTAGTCGAATCTAGGTCGACCGTTGGCGGCGATGGCCTTAGCCATAATATAATTGATGGCCTTAGCCATGTAGGCGACTTCGACTGTCGTCGAGTCGTTTACTCACCGTAGTCGAATCTAGGTCGACCGTTGGCGGCGATGGCCTTAGCCATAATATAATGTCCTTAGCCATGTAGGCGACTTCGACTGTCGTCGAGTCGTTTACTCACCGTAGTCGAATCTAGGTCGACCGTTGGCGGCGATGGCCTTAGCCATAATATAATTGATGGCCTTAGCCATGTGGGCGACTTCGACTGTTGTCGAGTCGTTTACTCACCGTAGTCGAATCCAGGTCGACCGTTGGCGGCGATGGCCTTAGCCATAATATAATTGATGGCCTTAGCCATGTGGGCGACTTCGACTGTCGTCGAGTCGTTTACTCACCGTAGTCGAATCTAGGTCGACCGTTGGCGGCGATGGCCTTAGCCATGATATAATTGATGGCCTTAGCCTTTCACACATTGGAGGTGGCCGTAGCCTTTCATACATTGGAGGTGGCCGTAGCCTTTCATACATTGGAGATGGCCGTAGCCTTTCATACATTGGAGGTGGCCGTAGCCTTTCATACATTGGAGATGGCCGTAGTCTTTCATACATTGGAGATCAAGCTAATCCAGTCCCTTTATCATGTCGGCCTGGATGTCGTAAGGAGAGGTTGATATGATAAACTTGTTTTGCAAATATCTCCAAGTGTCCCCTCCGCCGCCTCGTTAAAAACCTCCCCGAGAAAACCCAATTGGGACAAAACTCGGGTAAGGGAAAAAGAGTACGACTCGGGAGACGCCTTTCAGAAGTGGAAATACTTGAGGTGAGTAACGTTCCAGTTGTTTTGGAGCATTTTCCCTTCCATTGTTTCCAACTGGAATGCGCCTTTGCTGGCTACTGCTGTGATTTTGTAGGGTCCTTCCCAGTTGGTGCCCAGTTTCCCTTCACTTGGGTCTTTGGATGCCAATGTCTTGGCTTTAAGGACATAATCTCCCACCTTGAGTGGTCTTATTTTGGCCCTCTTGTTGTAGTATCTTTCGACTTGTTGCTTTTGGGCCGCCATTCTGATATGGGCCATTTCTCTCCTTTCCTCAGCTTCGTCGAGGTCTTGGAGCCTGTTTGTGTCGTTTTCTGTTCCACTGGTGTGTGAATATCTTAGGCTTGGTTCGCCGACCTCGACGGGTATGACCGCGTCGGTTCCGTAGACCAGCGAGTACGGTGTTTCCCCCGTGCTGGATTTGGGTGTGGTCCTGTGTGCCCACAAAACTNTATCTATATTGATCTACCCATAGATATTTTTTCTATGTTAGCTAGAAATATGGAGGTAAAAAATTAACTAAAAATTAAAATAGAAAAAAATAAAAAAAAAATACAGAAAGACGTAGATTTAGATAACCTGTGACTATTTATACTTTGGAGTAAGTTAAAATAAAATTAAAATTTACTTAAGATATTAAAGATTTATTAAGTTTAAAAATCTTCTATATCTATATTATATTAATGTCACGACCCGGATTTCCTACCCTCGGGAGTCGTGATGGCGCCTACTAATGAGAGCTAGGCAAGCCAAATTTAATTAGTTTTTTCATTAATAACATAATCCTTTTTTAACAATTATCGGCAATAATATAAAAGCAACGAAATTAAATAATAAGCGGAAGTCTTAAATTATAGAAAATTGAATAGAAATGCGGAAAATTCAACATCAGCTTCTACCCAAGACTGGTGTCACAATACTCACGAACTACTAAGAATACTAAATACAATCGTCTGAAAGAGAACATAAACTGTTTGTCTTGAATACAATGAGATAATAGACTAAAATAAAGGATAGAGGAGACGTCGAGCCTGCGGACGCCTGCAGGGCTACCTCGATGTCTCGCTGGACTGAAGGCCTGCTCCCACACTACTGTCGATGCTGTCCGAAACCTGGATCTGTGCAAAATAGCACAGAGTGTAGCATCAGCACAACCGACCCCATGTGCTGGTAAGTGCCTAGCCTAACCCCGGCGAAGTAGTGACGAGGCTAGACCGGAATATCACATAAACCTGTGCAGTTATATATACATATACAGCGGAATCGAAATACAGAGACAAGTAATCAATATGGGAAGGGGGAAACATGCTAGGGGGAAATAACAATTTCAAGTAAAAGTCGTCCAGCAATGAAGGAATTAACACAATTCAGACATTAATAACGAGACAGAAAGCAACAAGTGCACGACATCACCCTTCGTGCTTTTACTCTCATCCTCACCAAGCAATGATATAATAAAATGTGTACGGCATCACCCTTCGTGCTTTTACTCTCTTTCCTCACATATAATCAATAGAATCGGCACGGAAAGGTACATCGTGCGGCGCGCCATCACCCTTCGTGCTTTACTCTCTTTCCTCACCATAAGAAAACAATGCACGGCATCACCCTTTGTGCTTTACACTCTTTCCTCACAATAAACAAACAATGCACGGCATCACCCTTCGTGCTTCTACTCTCTTCCTCACCCAAACAACATTCACAAACAAGGGGCAAGGGAATATACAGAATAATAAAAGAAATCCCGGCAAGGGAACACAATTGAACAATTAAATCCCGGCAAGGGTACAACATCAATAATATCAACATCCCGGCAAGGAAAAATAATCAATAAACAACAATATCCCGGCAAGGGAACAATTTAAATACTCTTTCTCTTCCTTTCACTTTTATTTCATATCTCACTTTACCACTTGAGCCAATGCTCCAAAGGGTTCAACCATTTCATAGATGTTCACAATTGAAATATAACTCGAGCCAATGCTCCTCGTTGTTCATAGGTCACAATTTCCTTTCACAAGCTTTTCACAGCAAGTAGGAATCATCACCAAGGCAAGGGAAATACAATGAAACCAAGATATTCACAATTTAAAGACCCACGGTCATGCTAGACACCAACGTATAGATACTCGTCACCATGCCTATACGTCGTACTCAACAAGAGGCAATTAGCAAATAAGACTCAACTCCTAGTCCCTCAAGCTAGGGTTAAAACCAAACACTTACCTCGATGCTTTAAACTCAGCTCAAGCCTCAACTATAGCTTTACCCCGTGATTCCACCTCCAATCCGCTCGAATCTAGTCACAAGTTACTTAATTACATTAATAAACACTAAATGAATCAACCCCAATGCTTGAAAATGAGTTTTACAAGGTTTACCCAAAAAGGTCAAAAATGCCCCCGGGCCCACGTGGTCAAAACCCGAGGTTCGAACCAAAACCTGGTTACCCATTCCCCCACGAACCCAAATATATAATTTGTTTTGAAATTGGACCTCAAATTGAGGTCCACATCCCCAATTTTAGAAAAACCTAGGTTCTACCCAAAACCCCCAATTTCACCCATGGAAATCCTTGATTTTAAGTTGAAAACATGTTAAATGATGTTAATGATTGAAATAAATGAGTAAAAATCAACTTACAATTGATTTGGAAGAAGTCTTGTTCTTGAAAAATCGCCTAAGTGTGTTTGGGTTTTGAAGGAATGGTGAAAATGGTTCAAAATTCGACTAAGTATAAAATATGCAGGCCTCAGATGTGGGAAATGCGAACTGGGGTTCGCAATTGCGAAGCCCGACCAGTTATGGGAATTACGAAGACTAGTTCGCATTTGCGAACACAGAACAATTCGATGGACTTCGCATTTGCGACCAATATACCGCATTTGCGAAAGTCCCAGCTTCGCATTTGCGAGCCATGTGGTCGCATTTGCGATCCCTGGCCAACAGGAACACCTTCGCATTTGCGAAGAAATGCCTCGCATTTGCGAGAAGGGGCAGACCTGGGCTAACATCGCAATTGCGATAAGCCATTCGCATTTGCGTTATCGCATTTGCGAACCAGGCTTCGCAAATGCGAAGCCTGCAGGTCAGAAATGCAACAACTAACTTTCAAAGTCCAAAAATGCACTCGTGGCTTATCCAAAACTCACCCGAGCCCTCGGGGCTCCAAACCAAACATACACGCAACCTCAAAAACATCCTACGGACTTATCCGTGCGATCAAATCGCTAAAATAACATCATATACATCGAATTAAGCCTCAAAATCCATGATTTCTTTCAAATTTCATGAAACATCAAGATTTCCATTTTGAGTCCGAAACACGTCAAACGACGTCCGTTTCCAACCAAACTTTGCAGAAAGTGCTTAAACCATATATAAGACCTGTACCGGGCGCCGGAACCAAAATACGGGCCCGATACCATCAACCAATTTTTATTTCCAATTTTCTTAAATAATTTCAGAAAACAATTTCACACAAAAATTCATTTCTCGGGCTTGGACCTCGGAATTCGATTCCGGGCATATGCCCAAGTCCAATATTTTCCTACGGACCCTCCGGGACCGTCAAATTACGGGTCCGGGTCCGTTTACCCAAAATGTTGACCGAAGTCAAATTTATTCATTTTAATATCAAAATTTAGCATTTTTCTCATAGAATTCATATTTAAGCTTTCCGGCTACGCGCCCGGACTGCACACGCAAATCGAGGCAACCCTAAATGAGGTTTTCAAGGCCTCGGAAGTACAAAATGGGTAAGAAAATAGGTGATGACCCTTGGGTCGCCACAATTAAAGGAGAGTAGTGAAGCATGTGGTTAACCCAAGCGGCAAGCTAAAAAGAAGCCACTTGGTAATTTTAAGACAACATTAAAAATTTGAATTATAAATGGAAATATTATGTAAGTAGTTTAATAAATCTTATACTCAATCTAAATAAATCTTAGACAAATTTAATCTATGTATCTACATTTAAATTTATATTTATATGTATATTTGTAGCTATATCTCTATTTATATCTATATTGATCCACCCATAGATATTTTTTCTATGTTAGCTAGAAAATGGAGGTAAAAAATTAACTAAAAATTATAATAGAAAAAATAAAAAAATATAGAAAGACGTAGATTTAGATAACCTGTGACTGTTTATACTTTGGAGTAAGTTAAAATAAAATTAAATTTACTTAAGATATTAAAGATTTATTAAGTTTAAAAATTAAATAAATTCAAGCGGCAAAATAAGATCTTACATAAAGTATATAAATTATTTATAAGGTATGAAAAAACTTAAACAATTAATAAAAAAAATATTTTAATAACAAGAATAATAATGTCATATTAATATTGATAAATCGGGCAAACGAATATTTTATACGTAAATATTACCACAACATTCAGATATAATAGGTTCAAATAATTAAGAAAATATTTTTTGTGATTAATATTTGAATTGAGTATAGTTAGTTTAAGTTTTAAAGCATAACATAATTTTTTGAAAATGCAGTCAAATTTAGAGAATAGAATAATAAAACTTATTTGAATCTGAGAGAGTTTTAAATTTTATCTATGTTATATTAGAATGAGTGTGGTAAATAGATATTAAATTCAAACAAGCTAATAAAAATCCACATGACAATGTAATAATATTAGGTATTGAATAATATAATACCAAAAATAGAAATAAATAGAGAATTTTTTTAGACTTTTTATCATAGAAAAAAACGGTAAAACTTATTTAAATTTGAGATGAGCAAGTTTTTTATATTATGATAAAAAAGTCATAATATGAATAGGTCCACGTAACTCAAGTCTAATAGATAAAATCAAAAATAAAAATATTGAATAATAGAAATAAATTAGAGATGATGCGAGGATATTTATAAATCATAAGTTTAGAAAATGAAATAAATTAAATATACAAACTTAAAATTAGAAAGGGAAAGGCTAATTAAATTTGAATTAGAAAGTTGTTAAAATTAAATATACAATACTTAAAAAATTAGCAAAATTATGTTAAATTATTAAAAATTTACTATTAGAAATAATTGAATTTGAAATTAAAAAGTTGTTAAAACTATGATTAGAATGCTCAAACTATGGATACTATCACGAAATTGAAGTCTTATTTATGAAAAAATAACTAAAATACAAAATAAATTTCTAATATAGGTAATTATACTAATGAAAATTAAAAATTAAATTTGTATTAAANAGAAAATTTACATAAGAAATAAGCTGACGGTGAAAATATTACTACAACATTTAGATATAATGTGTTCGAACAACTAAGAAAATATTTTTCTATGATTAATATCTGAATTCCAATTTAGAAAATAAAATGATAAGAATTATTTGAATTTGAGATGAGATTTTTTTTATTTCATAATTTGTTTATTTTGGAAATTATTACGGAAAGAAATAAAATGATAGTAAACATATTACACATAAATATAATATGTTCAAACAATTAAGAAATTATTTTTCCAATATTAAAATAAAATTTTAAGAATATAAAATAACTTTCTAATATAGGTAATTCTGAAAATTCAAAATTAAATCTATGTCTTAAAGCTAAAAAAAGAAAAGAAATTTAACTGCATCTAAATCAAAAATAATTATAAGTGAACTCAATACATTTGGAACATAATCATCAAATTGTCACGACCCAAACACCGCACTGGTCGTGATGGCGCCTCTCGTGAGGACGAGGCCAGCCAACTAACCCAACTCGTCTTTTCAAAAAAATAGTTAAACATAAATAAACAGCTTAAATATGACTTAATAACAATAATTAGCGGAAATACAACCCAACACAGCCCTAATCGGGGTGTCACAAGTCACGAGTATCTATCAGAATGTAAATCCACTACAAGGCCTAAAATATACAAAATCGGAATAATGAACAAAAGAGAGAAACATGGTGCTGTGAACGCTGGCAGTCACCTCCTTAACTCATGTAACTCTGCCTCTGATCGGCCAAAATCCGCTACCGGGTGAATAGATACCTGCATCTGCACACGAGGTGCAGGGAGTAAAGTGAGTACTCCAACTCAGTGAGTAATAAAGGTAAATAACAACTGAGCAGTAAGAAATCACGTAAAGCAAACCATCATGCTGTATAGAAGCAGGGTACAATCCTTTGAGAAAACAGTGAAGCTGTGAAATCTTTGGAAATATCTTGGCTCAGTTTAAATCTCTTTTGAAAATGATCTTTCCAACAGTTACGAAATGATTTCAAAATAGTTAGTGCCGATAAGCACTGAAAATCCGCCCCTCGGGCTCAACTACCACAGTATAACAGGAAAAAGGCAAGTAAATATGCAAGATGAGCACATAAAAATTCGCCCCTCGGGCAATATCCCAAAACAGTACCAGCCCCTCGGGCTCAATATCAATCGCTCAGAACAGTATCAGCCCCTCGGGCTCAGTATCAGTCGCTCAGCATAATATCTGCCCCTCGGGCTCACTCTCATATCACATGGGTACCCGCGCTCACTGTGGGTGTGCAGACTCCGAAGGGGCCCCTTACGGCCCAAGCGCTATATCAACATAAGGCTTGAAAGCCTTCTCACATCACATATAAGGCCTGAAAGCCTTCTCACATCACACTCGAGGCCTGAAAGCCTCCTCACATCACACTCGAGGCCTGAAAGCCTCCTCACATATAGCCCTCGGCCTCACTCAGTCCAGGAAACATCATAAGCCCCTCAGGCATCAATAAAATAGTAGTGCTCAGCCCAAACAACAGTGGAAATATCATTTAAGTCTCAAAGTTCAATTAAAAGTGGCTGAATTTATAAAACAACAATAATCGATAGGACTGAGTTCAAGTAATATATCAAAATAGTGAGGAAACAGTGATAAAAGTCCACGAAGGACCAAATAGTCGGCATGAAGCCCAAAATATGGCAATAAGCCCAAATCATGTTGATAACAAACATATCTCAGTCGAATACGCGGTAAAAACATCAATCGGGACGGACCAAGTCACAATCCCCAATAGTAAATAACCCCGCGCTCGTCATTAAGCGCGTGTTTCACCTCAATATAGCACTACGTTGTGCAAATCCGGGGTTTCAAACCCTCAGGATATCATTTACAATCATTACTCACCTCGAACTGGTGAAATCCCTAGCTCGCGATGCCCTTGCCCCGCAAATCGGCCTCCATGCGCGTCGAATCTATCCAAAACCAGAACGAATACGTCACAATATGCCAATGGAACAATACCCAATAAAAAACAATCGAAAAATATTAAAAATCTCGAAATTAGCAAAACCCGAGCCCCGAGCCCACTTCTCAAATCTCAGAAATTTTCACATTAATAGATTCCTTATCTCCTCACGAGTTCATACATACCAAGAACTCTCAAATCCGAGTTCAAATGACCCATCAAATCCCCATTTGGCATATCAAAAACTCAAGCCCTAGTTCTTCAATTTTAGGCTTAATTTCCATAAATTTCTATGTTAATTCTACCATTAAATCATGTATTTAGGTCATAGAACTCACCTCCAATCACAATCAGTCGAAATCACCTTCAATTCCCGTCCAAAAGCTCTCAAGGTTGCTAAAAAATAGTGGAAATAAACCTTAGCTCGCGGAACAAAATGAGCTTTTAAAACCCTTCTCTGATCAGTCATTTTCGCATCTGCGATAAATGAACCGCACCTGCGGTTACCGCTTCTGCGATTTTCCCTACGCTTCTGCGGATCTTCACTATGCCCAGGACCGCTTCTGCGGTCAGTATCCGCATCTGCGGACACCGCTTCTGCGGAACCTTGTCCGCTTCTGCGGAAAATCCCATGGCCAATCTCCTTCGCTTCTGCGACTCCTCTACCGCATCTGCGGTATCGCAGATGCGGCTCCCCTTCTGCATCTGCGGACTCATCCTTCCTAGCCAATAACCGCACCAGCGACCATCTTTCCGCATCTGCGTAACCGCATCTGCGGCCCCTTTTCCGCAGATGCGGAAATACCAGAAACCAGAAACTTCAGAAATGCAACAAGTCCAAAATTCATCCCGATGCCCATCCGAAATCACCCCGAGGCCCCCGGGACCTCAAGCAAAAGTGCCAAACCATCCTAAAACATCATTCAAACTTGTTCCAATCATCAAAACACCACAAACAACACCAAAACCATCAAATTACATCGGATTTAAGCCTAAGTTCTTCTAAAACTTCCGAAATACGCATTCGATCAAAAACCCAACCAAAACACCTCCGAATGACCTGAAATTTTGCACACACATCCCAAATCACCTAACGAAGCTACAGAAACTCTCGGAATTCCATTCCGACCCTCGGATCAAAATCTCACCTATCAACCGGAATTCGCCAAAACACTAACTTCGCCAATTTAAGCCTAATTCCATACCGGACCTCCAAAATCAATTCCGATCACACTCCTAAGTCACAAATCATCTAACGAAGCTAACCAAATCGTAAAAACTCCGATCCGAGCTCATATACAGATAAGTCAACTCTCGGTCAAACCTTTCAATTCAAAGCTTTCAACTGAAACTGTTCTTTCAAATTCATTCCAATTCTTCCTGAAATCCAAAACCAACGATCTACATTAGTCATAATGCATAACATGGGGCAAGTCATGCCCGAGAACTGGCGATCAAGGTGCAAAAGCACAAATAACTTATGTATTAATATTTTAGCCTACATAAATTTTACTATTTAAAATAAAATATGATATTATTTTGGTTATAGGTAAAAAATTAATGTAAAAACTAATTAAAATTTATAGTAGGGAAGAGAATGTATAAAAATAGAGATAGTGTGAGGTTACTTATATATTAAATTAATTTAAAAATAAATAAACTAAAAAATTAAATTATATTTAATAATTTTACAATAAATTTAATTGATTAAATAATTCCGAATACAAGCCTAAAAATATACCAAATTTCAAGAATAAAATATTTCTATTTGTTAAAGACTATTAAAAGAATAATGAGCAAGACATTAATTTAATTATTAAGCTAATAAAATATTATATGATAGTACAATAATATTAAATAATAAATAATGCAATAACTATAAGAAAAAAACAAAAGAAAAAAGAATTTGCGTACAAATAATGTGATGAATAAGACATATTAAGCTTTTAGATAAAAATAAAGTGATAGTAAGAAGTTTGTTAAAATAATATGATCTATTGTGCTCAACCAAGACAGATCACAACATGATATGTTTAGTATACTTTAATATTGATAGCGAAACGAAATGCAAGACTAAAATCAAGGGGTTAGATTGCTTTAAATATAAAAAAAATAGGTTATGCACTACGAAATTGAAACAATAATTTCATATCCTACTTCATAATTAATATCTAATGTTATATAATTTTTATCTGAGAGATTTATATTTTAAGGTTATTTGGGTATGATTCAAACAATCTACATCATAATTTAACGCCCCGCATCGCGCGGATACTAATACTAGTAAGTAGGGGTGTTCATAAAAACCCGAAAAACCGAACCAAACCAAAAACCAAACCAAACCGACCAAAAAAACCGATACTTTTTGGTTTGGTTTGGTTTTGATTTTGAATTTTAAAAACCGATCAAATTTGGTTTGGTTTTGGTTTTAATCAGAAAAATACCGAATCAAACCGACTATAGGAGTAGCTATTTAAAATTTATTATTACTCCTATATATATATGTATATTTTTATACAAAGTTTAAAAAATTTAATGGTAAATGTTAATCTTTGCACTTTTAGTAAAGTTCTTTACCTTTACATTCTAGTTTGACTGGTAGTTTTCTTTTGTTAAGTGTAAGAATCCGTTTCGTGTTAAAAATAATATATTTTTAATTGAGTCCTTAAATTATTCATCACTATTTGATTCTATTATCATCAATATATCTTGGTAAATAATAGATTTCTCAAAGGCCAATTGATTTGATAGTGTTACGTTGAAAATGTGATCTCCGGAATATGTATTTAGTAGTGTATGTCGTTATTTAAGAAAAAACCGACAAATAACCGAAAAAACCGAAAAACCGACAAAACCGGACATAAACCGAATCGAGAAAAAACCAACTTAATTGGTTTGGTTTGGTTCTAATATTTGAAAAACCAACTTATTTGATTTGGTTTCTTTTTAGGGAAAAACCGATTCAAACCGAACAATGAACACCCTTACTAGTAAGAATTAATAAGGAGGTATACTGACAGAGGATTTGCGGACGCCTTATGGATGAAACATGAATTATGGGTTCCGGAAAGGATAAGAACCGTGGGAGAATCCATAGAGATACCGCTGTTGTTTGACTGTCATTGTTGTGGTGTATATATCTTCAAATCACTTTCTCCTGAAATATTTAAATCCCATAATATATGCCTTTCTTTATCTGTTTCAACTCTTCCTTACATTCACAGCCTTTCATTTGCTTCTTCTATTACACCAATAATTAATTGATCGTAAGAAATGGCAACTTTTGGATTTTTTTCTTAAATAAAGAAAATAGCAAAAAATTGTGGAAAAAGATAAAGGCAATTCATGGGCAACGAGGCATGCCACGTCACCAGGGTAATGACTCTCAAT
>NW_017670536.1:443397-472077 GCF_001879085.1 Nicotiana attenuata
CGGAACCAAAATATGGGCCCGATACCATAGTCTTCTAATCAAATTTCATTTCCAATTTTCTTAATTATTTTCAGAAAACAATTTCACACAAAAATTCATTTCTCGGGCTTGGGACCTCGGAATTCGAGTCCGGGCATACGCCCAAGTCCCATATTTTCCTACAGACCCTCCGGGACCGTCAAATCACGGGTCCGGGTCAGTTTACCCAAAATATTGACCGAAGTCAAAATTTATTCATTTTAATATCAAATTTTAGCATTTTTCTCACAGAATTCATATTAAGCTTTTCGGCTACGCGCCCGGACTACGCACGCAAATCGAGGCAATCCGAAATGAGGTTTTCAAGTCCTCGGAAATACAAAATGGGTAAGGAAACAGGTGATGACCCTTTGGGTCGTCACAGGTCGAATCCAATAGCTTTGGTCCAAACTCTATATTTGTCTTATGAAATTCATTGAATATGTACTAATTATTAATTAGAACCCAATAACTTAAAATGATCAAAACTCCAAACTCATAACCTTCAAATCTTGGCTCCACGCACCTCTGAGTCTGTAACCTCATTCTTTTTACAACTTCATACATATCAAGAAGTTGTTATCGAATAAAAGTAACATTTTATAGTAACTATTAAATTTGATTGACATATGTTTTCCTTAGGATGTCTAGATCATTACCAAGTTATTCATGGCGTACATCTGCAAAGAAGCAATAGTCAATTTTGAAAGATATACAGTAACAGTATTGAAATATAAAGTTAATTAATGTATATAAATTATTGTTGCACGTATAGATAAAACTTTGGCTGCTTTTAAATAATGGCTCCTTTCATTTGTCAATTTAGCATAAGAAAGTTAGTTGAATTGTACAAATATAATTGTATTATGAAAGTTAATACGATAATCATATATCAAATGTTGGTTGTTTAGTGTTTTAATATTGTATGAACAAATGTAACTCTCTATCAAATCAAAATCAAAGAAAATAATATCTTCTAGTTTCCAAATTTAATTTTTTAAACCATAAAGAAATCAAAAAACCAAAAAGACATGCTAAAAATAACAAAATTTAAAGCATAAGCCACAAAATGATTGCAAGTAACAAAGGGATCAACTTCTCAACCTCCCTATCGAGAAGGAAAAACAAAAATCTGGCTCCACATAATTTGGATATGAATACACACATTTGCTTCTCCATATTATCATATTATAAAATTAAAAAAAAAAAAAAAAAAACAAACAAGGCTACTCTTAGGCTGCATAAACTTTAATCCTTAATAAAAGCAAATTTTAGTTTCATTCTTTTCAAACCTTCAAAAAGAGTTTTTATATACGCCATACTTTTTCAAAATTATTGCAACTGTATTTTTTACTTTTTTGTCAAGTGAATTTAAATAGATCAAATTCCTTAAAGTCCAACATATATAATAATAACCAAGGGAAGGAAAAGCCTTTGCACATCTTTGTGCATATAAGAAGAGAAATTCATTTTACCAATTAGATACCTTCACGGCAAATGAGAAGAGCGGAAAAGCCAAAGAGCAATGCCTTCTTATGAAAAATGTATTTTAAACCATGGATAAAGTTTTGTCATTAAAAGCCTAATTGATAAATGTAGAAATAAAGTGGAGTGACAATTTATTATGCATTTTATAATTGATTCAACGTATGTGAAATAAAGTAAACGGATGACTTTAATTGTGAAAGCTAAAGGGCAAGGATTAAAGCCAATTAATAGCGGAAGATGTAGGATTTCTTACTTTGTATTCAGTTTTAGGGTAATTGAACTTATCCATTTAATAAAAAATTCTTTTTAAATTTTTATGGGAAGGACAAAATGGTCAATCAATTTTAAATGGGTATTTCCGTAAATTAACTTTGACTTAGTGGCTTTCCACTTATAATATAGTATGAGGATTAACTTTGACTTAGTGGCTTCCCACTTATAATATAGTATGATAGATTATTATATTTGGGATAGGAAAAGGGGGAAATATTATTGACCCTTTTTCACTTTTAAAAGGTTTCCAAAAAAAAAAAAAATCTTTCACATATTGGAAAAACTCGAATGTGAGTTTTAAAATTTCTAAATAGAAGTTTATGCAAAACAACTCGATCAAAGATAGCTTTCTTATAGAAATTTAAAAAGAAACTTAATTAGAAATTTCAAGTGCTATGGCTCATACCTTAATTTGTTGCATTTTGACCTCAATTATTTTCCTCGGACTTCAACATTTATTCATCTAATAATGTTTGATACTTACGATTATGGTTTTGGTATGAAGAAAAATATTTTTCATCATTCAGATTTTGTTAAGTTGCCCTTTTGCCATATGTATAATCTAAAAAGGATTGGTGAATGTGCTATTTCTATATGCCTAATATTGAAATTTGCTCTCTGAATTGTTTGCTTTACTCAAAGGACTTGAATTTGCCTTTACTAAGACTCTGTTTCCACTCATGAAACAGATTCACAACTATTGATTGAAAATATGTAGATTCAATATAATTGGAAGAAGCTATTAAAAAAATCATGATGTTTTCGAAAAATCAGCTATACATTAATTTGTACTTGTCCAAAATATATCTTTCATCCTGAGTAGTTGTAACATATATACCTAAAGGAAACTCCCAACCACAATGAGAAATAAAATACTACATGGGAAAGTAAGATGTATGCACAATAATAATTGGATTAACAACACGAATGCACAATTTACCAGTCAAAAAGATTAAAAAGACGGAGACGCTTTTACTAGCTACCAATTGGCCCATAAATGGACGAAATTAATATCCTAAAAAAAATATGGAAAGTAAAATCTGCTGCATAAGTAATGTAGAAATTGCACGGGGTGCCTTATTTGGTCGCCCTCATTTAACCTATACCCATTTTTTTTTAAAGTTTTAACTTTTACCCATTTTTAAACAACTTCAGCCCCCTTTCTCCTCCTCCTTCTCCTTCTTCTTCTCTCTTTTGCTGTTGTTGGTGCTGCTATGAAACTTTAGTTCATGGAATGATTGCCATAAGTATGTTTATAAGATTATTTAAAAATAAATTGTAAATAATTACGTAAGTTAGTAGACAATAATTTGTGAATATTTCCACGTACGGGAAGTTTAAGGTCACACTTAGTGATTCTTTTCATGATAATTCTGTTCTTTTCACGTTTATTGTTTCCAAAATTTATAATTTAGATACTGTTGGCAATCTGATTATTTTATAGTAGTAATACACTATGAAAGAATAAGGTGATTATTTATCTAGTATGTTAGAAAGCTTTTTAAAAAACTTCAGCTTATATAGTGCTGAAGTTTTTACAGATGAACTAAATAACTTCAGCATCTTCTGCTGAAGTTTTTGAAAAAGCTTTATGACAAAACTAATGAATCCAGGACAAAAAAGCTTTAGCTTATTTAGTGCTGAAGTTTTTACAACTGAACTAAATAACTTCAGCATCTTCTGCTAAAGTTTTTGAAAAAGCTTAATGGCAAAACTAATGAATCCAGGACAAAAAAACTTCAGCTTATTTAGTGCTGAAGTTTTTACAAATGAACTAAATAACTTCAGCATCACAAAACTTCAGCTACTAGAATGCTTAAGTTCATCAATTACAAATAAAAACTTCAGCAAATAGAGAACAAAACTTCAGCACTAGAACAAAAACTTCAGCAATTACAAACAAAAACTTCAGCACACTTGGTTCAGCAATTTTTGCTGCTTCAGGCCCGTCTACAGAATGCTGAAGTTTGCGTGATTGCCTTTACTACTCTAGGCCCGTGCTGAAGTTACGCGAAAATGTGGATACGCTTGCAAGTTTTTTTGCAAAGCTGGTACAAGTTAAAACGTGACCCAAAAAGGGGAATAGATGCAAATGCCCCATAAGTAATTCATTAAGTACTTCTTGTCATTCTTTGGGCCGATTAATTTAGATGAAAAATCGCTACTTTTCAAAAATTATTCTCAAGGTCAAAATATGTTTACCTATTCCGAGGGTCAAAATGACCCTTGATAGGAAGTTGTGCAGGGCGAGCATTAAGGTTGTAGGTTAGAAAGTAGGAGGCTAGAGTTGTGCAGGGCGAGCATTTAAGGTTGTAGGTTAGGAAGTAAGAGGTTGTCTTAGGCTGCTAGTGGCTTCAATTGTGTCTATATTACTTCTTTAGGGCTGCAGGATAGGTCGTAGGAGGCTAGTCCGATAGTGTAGTGTCTTAGGATGCTAGTAAGCTCTTGTATCCATATTACTCCATTGTGTCTGTAGTACTGTGCCATTATTACTGCTTATTGTTAATGTTTTTCTCTCTATTTTCTGGTTATTACGTTGATGATGTTATCTTTCTTTCTTTCTTGCTTCCTCTGATATTATTGCGTTGATGATGTTATTTTGTGGAGCCAAGAGAGTTCGAACCCAAGACCTCTCACAACAAACTTGAAGCTGTCAACCACTAGACTACTGACCAGTTTTGTAGATAGTGGTGTTACTTTTAATGCTTTTATCTTGTATTTTTATTTTACTTATTATTTTTATATATATAAATAGTAAAAAAATTCGACGAAGCGGTGTCCCGTGACACCGGTTGGGTCCATGTAAATCCGCCCCTGTATTGCACCACTGTCTCTTCTCATCTTCTTAAGCCGAGGGTCTATCGGAAACAGCCTCTCTATTCCTCCGGAGTAGGGGTAAGGTCTTCGTAGACACTAACCTTCCCAGACCCCACTTATGAGATTATACTGGATTGTTGTTGTTGTTGTTGTTAAGTAATAATGACTAAATTTCAGCTGTAAATTTTTCAGAGATGACATCTTGATATTGCTGAGCAAACTTATCTAGCTTATGAATCAATTTTTATGATCATCCTTGGAATTTCATGTATTGGTCCAGTTCCCAAAAGCTTCTTTTCTTATAATAACAGTAATGTTTAGGCAGCTTGCGCACACCTCTACTATTCCTTCGGGTACTTGTTGCCTCAGTTACAGGCTATATTACCCGGACTCTCCAAAATGGCGCTGCACCCGTGTCGGATCCTCCAAAAATGATCTTGTTTAGCTCAAAAATTATATTCGTATTTTATAAGCTTAAAAACAATCGAAAATATATAGGGGTAAATCGTAATCAAATATAATAAGCCCAAGAGATGATTATTGCTTCAAGAATATTTGTAGATCAGTAAGTGCGTAGTGAAATAGACTTAGCTTAAGAGGGAAGCAATGGTTGGAAAATCAAGAAAGAGATAAGAGAGAGAGATAGAGAGAGAAATTGTATTATCCGAGAATCACCATCCTCCTATTACAATGTGGAGGTCTCCTTTATATAGTAGGAGACCTCCCTCGAAATAATAAAAAAGGTATAAAAGTTGGTGGCTTCTACTCAGTAAAAAGGTCAGGCACTAAACGACGTCACTTCTTCTTCACCAACTTGGGCCGTGCCCTCACTCGGGTCTCCCTTATTATAAGGGACGTGCCCATTTGGCGTGGGGGCGTTATGAGCCAAATTTAGCCCTATACAGACACCATGTTCTGCAATTTCAACGTTTATGGAATTATGGTCAATGGAACTCAAATACTACTTAAAAGATGAATATCCACCGCTGGTCATAGACAGTGATATGAGCCTTCACTCAATACCCATTATGTATTACATTAAAGGAGAAGCGAAATATCTGTGATGAGATTATACATGATGTATGTATACCGAGTATAATTGAGATGCTCACTACAAGAAAAGGAGAAGATTATGAAGGTACATAGCTAGATGAGATTGGTGTAATTAACAATTCATTACATGAAAAAATTGCAGAAAATCAAGTTTACTAGGACAAAATTGCAGATCATCTGCAACAAGATTCGTTCGAATATGTAGCAACTTTAATCCATATGTAGCTATGTATAATTTCTTTTAAGAGTGATGCATGTATAATTTATAGGTAACTCTATTTAATTCATGTATAACTGTGTATAAAGTTCATTATTATTGAATAATGAATGTGTAAAACTGGTGCATAAATGATACTAATACATATACACACACACACAAAAACATGACATATCTGAAGCAGATTCATTTATGTATAAATGTGACTACTATCCTTCTATGTTTTAAAAAAAATATTTCGATAACTAAATACGTTTGCATGTATAATGTGTGTTTAACTGTGTAGAGTTATTGTGTAAATGATATTGTTGTATGTACGACAAAGATCCATTATTTATTCATAAAAATTGTGTTTTTAAAGTATAAATTGCGTGTATTGAACACAAACTGATGGGTACAATATCAACAGATATTCGCTTGTATGCATCGAAAGCAATTGCTCATGGTGTTTTAAGTCTTCGAGCTTGAACACCTCAAGACTTTTTATAGTCAGAAAGTTCCGTTGGGCCGAGAAAGACAAGACTGAAGCCATCTCATGAAACACAGCCAAAACGGCCAAAGATTACATGCGGTCTGTGTGGACATCAAGGAAATAACCAAAAGACATGTTGAAATCCTCCGCTGAAGGGTTGATTGCGTTAAATCTTAGTTCTTTTTTCTTCTATGTTGAATTAAAATTTTGAAAACATGGAGGAATCGATCGGGATTTTGGGAAAATGTATTAGGGTTCATGTGAGAAGAAGAGAGAAGAAAGATGCTTCTAGAACTGAATTTGAAAAATAATCCCGATGGTCTTAGCCCGGGTTGACCCTGTTTCTACATATACAACCCAATACACATAATAATACAACAGGAAATCTGAAAGTCCAGATTCATAATTACAATAGGCCCAAATACAAGTGGTAAAATAAATAGAGACTATGCTAATCAGTCTTTCCTTTTGGGCCCAGATGCTAAATAGTCCATGAGCCCAACACCCACCTTCAAGTTGGAGGGGGATAACACCTGCAACTTGCGAAGAAACTAGTGATGAAGCAGCCCAGTTAAAGGCTTAGTGAGAACATCAGCAAGCTGCTTTGAGGTGGAAACATGAGAAAGCTGAATGAAACCATCAGAAAGCTTCCCTAAAACAAAGTGACAATCGACTTCAATATGCTCTGTCCGCTCAAGGAAAACAGGATTTTTGGCAATATGTACAACTGTTTGGCTGTTACAAAATACAGAAATAGGATGAGAGACTTGCACACCAAAATCAGCTAAAACCCGTGCAAGCCAAGTCAATTCAGCCACTACCTTGCTGAGGGCTCTATATTCAGCCTCAGCAAAAGAAAGAGACACAACAGGTTGTTTCTTAGACTTCCACGAAATTAAGCTATCACCCACAAACACACAAAATTCAGTGACAGATCGCCTGGTATCTGGGCAAGCTGCCCAGTCACTGTCTGAATAAGCTGAAATGGTGAAATCAGAGGAGTGAGAGTAGAATAGGCCAAGATCAGGAGTGCCCTTGAGGTATCGCAACATATGTAGAGCAGCAGCCATATGAGGGACTCTTGGAGATTGAAGAAACTGGCTGAGATGTTGCACCGCAAAAACAAATATCAGGTCTAGTGTAGGTGAGAAATAATAGCTTCCCAACTAAACTCATATATCTCTCAGGTTGAGCCAACAGATCACCACAGTCAGCCTTTAGTTTAGAGTTTAGGTCCAAAGGGCAAACAACAGAAGCAACCTCGAGACAATCAAATTCCCGCAAAAGATCAAATATAAATTTCTTCTGATTGAGAAGCACACCACTAGGTAAAGAAGAAACCTCAATCCCCAAGAAATAATGAAGAGTGACCAGATCCGTAATTTTGAACTGGGCATCTAGAAATGACTTCAAAGCAGTGATTTTAGCAAGAGCATCCCTAGTTAATATTATATCATCAACATAGACAGCAAGGATAAACATATGACCAGGAGAACCCTTGAGGAACAGGGAGTAATCATTAAGTGAATGAGTATAGTCTCTAGAGTATAAGGCTTGAGAGAGCTAGCATACCATTGCCTTGATGTTTGTCTCAAACCATAGAGAGACTTTTGGAGAAGAAGAAGAAGAAGAAGAAGAAGAAGAAGAAGAAGAAGAAAAAGAAAAAGAAAAAGAGGAAGAGGAGGCAGTAGTGACAGAAAGACCAGGAGGAAGTTTCATATATACTTCCTCATCCAAATCACCATGTAGGAAGGCTTTGTTAACATCTAATTGAAACAAAGACCATCCATTCTTAACTGCAACAGCTACTAGGCACTTAACAGTGGATATCTTAACAACAAGGGAAAAAGTTTCATTAAAATCCACCCTCTCAACCTGGGTGTCACCCCTAATAACAAATCTTGCTTTATACCTTTCAACAGTGCCAACAGCCTTATACTTAATATTGTAGACCCACTTACACCCTATAGGCTTCTTCCTACTAGGCAATGCAACAATGCTCCAAGTGTGATTGGCCTCTAGGGCCTCAAATTCTTTCCTCATAGCATCTTGCCAAGCTGGTACAAGTGCAGCTTGGGAATAAGTAGTGGGCTCAAAATTAGAAGGAGGAGTCAGAGTAGTGGTGCAAGAGAAGGAAGGAGGCAAATGGCAAACATAATCAGCCAAGTAGGGAGAAAGATGATGAAATCTGTTAGACCTTCTGAGAGGACCGGCAGTAGGATCAGCAGTTGTAGAAACATGATCAACTGCTGTAGGAATAGGAGAATGAATGGCAGAAAGAGAAGGATCAGAAGGTATAGGTGAAGGAGTTAAATCAGGCACAAGAGAAGGAATAGGATCAGATGAAAGAGAGGGAGAAGAAGGTGAAGCAGGAATAGGGGAAGTAAGAACAGAAGTGGGAGGAACAGAATCAAGAGTGGAAAAAGGAAAGAATCAGAAAGAGGTGAAGGTGGTGGGAATGGAACATGAGTTTGGGAAACATGGGAGGAAGAAGAGAAGGGGAAAACATCTTCATGAAAAACCACTTCCCTGAACATAAAGAACTGCTTGGATTCTAGGTTGTAAAGTTTGTAACTCTTATTGGCAAAAGGATAACCAAGAAAGACACAAGTTATCATTCTGCTTCTCTATTTGTCCCTACGAGGAATAGGTACAGTAGCATAAGCCAGACAATCAAAAGTTTTTAAGTGAGAATAAGAGGGAGTTTTATTGTAAAGGACTTCAAAAATTGATTTATTGTGGAGAAGCCTAGATGGAAGCCTATTGATGATGTAGGTTGCTGTGAGCAGACAATCCCCCAAAACCTAATAGGAGCTTTGGATTGAAAAAGCAAAGCCCTACAAGCCTCAAACAGGGTTCTATGCTTCCTTTCAACCACCCCATTTGTTGTGGTGTATGGGGACAAGTAGTTTGATGAATGATACCTTGGTCAGAGAAATAGGAAATGGCAGAATGACTATCCCCAAGTTCTAGGTCATTGTCACCCCTAATTGTTTGAACATTAATGTGGAATTGAGTTTTGACCATGGCCAAAAAATCTTTAATCAAAGAAAAAGCATTACTTTTTGAGACCATTAAATGAGTCCAAGTAGATCTAGAGAAATCATCAACTATGGTTAGGAAATATCTAGAACTAAAATATGTAGGAGTGTGGTAGGGTCCCCAAGTATCCACATGTATGAGTTGAAAGGGATGAGTACTATGAATAGAACTATCAGGGAAAAAGAGTCTGGTTTGTCTATCCATAGGACATATTTCACAAGGAAAATGTTGTTTGGAAGATAAAGAGGAAGATATAGCAGGAATGCCCTTCATTCTAACAAAATGAACATATGCAAGTCTTTGGTGCCAAATAATGTCCATTTTATTCAATGCATCTTCTTTACAAGATGGAATAGATTGAAACAAAACATTCTGAGAAGAACTAGAATTACACAATGCACTAGAACTAGAACTAGGATCAACAATAGTAGGAGGTAAAGATGGGAAGCTACATGTACTAGGCATAGTAAAAACAATTTGAGCTGAAGGAGAAAAGGCAGTAGTGCAGGAAAACTTGTAAAGCCCATCCTCTTGCTTACCAAGCTCCAGAGTCAGAACTAAATTGTGTAATGCATCTCAATAACAAAACAAGTTTGTGCACAAAAATTAGATTATGTTTAAAAGAGGGAATGTAAAGAACATCTGGAAGAATAATAGAAGGATATAAAGAAAAAGACCCAGTACAAGTAACTTTAACTTTATATCCATTAGGAAGTGTGACAAGGTAAGGAATAGGCAAATGTGTGATATTGGTTAGAAGATCCTTGTTGTAAGTCATGTGATCATATGCTCCAGAATCAATAATCCATTTATTGGGTGAAGACGGACTCAACATGCAAGCTAGAGAACAAGTCACTACATTGGGAATGAGAGCATTACCAGCAAAATTGCCAGAAGCCATGAGGTCAGATTGAGATGAAGCAGAATCACGGGCATGAGAATGTTGTAGAAGGTCCATTAGCTGAGAGTAATGCTGCTTGGTTAAACCAAGTACTAATGAACCTTGTGAATCATTATTAATAGTTCCAGCGGCAGGAAAAGAAGAAGAATTTATACAATCATCAGAAGAAAAATCTGTTCCAACAGTCACATTTGCTGCAATTTTCTTCCCTTTGTTGAATTGAAATCAGGAGGGAAACCATGAAGCTTGAAGCACTTATCAATTAAGTTCCCATTCTTCTTACAATATCTGCAGAATAGATTCCCCTTGGCTTGATCAATGTTCACTCTTTGGATATACTGTCTCGGAGTGTTGGAACCAGGAGGCCTATAATTTGTGTTGGGATTGAGATTGATTTTGGCAGTGAAAGCAGCTGAATCAGGACCAAACTGAGAGTTGGAATTGATCCGCCTCTGCCTTTCATCTTGAAGAAGGATGTTGTGTGCATTGTCTAGTGTTGGAGGTGGTTGCATCATGAGCAAGTTGCTCCTGACACTAACATAGACTTCATTCAGCCCCATGAGAAACTGATGAAGTCTATCCTCTTCCTCCTCTTTAAGAATACCTTCCTTCACACCACAAGTACAGTGATTTCCATGATTTTTACGAACAACTCTCAATTCATCCCACAATTTTTTTAATTTGTTGAAGTATGAGGCAATATCTAGGGAACCTTGACATGTAAAAGCTAGTTCTTTCTTAATTTCAAAGCCTTTAGTTCCATTTACTGTCCCATATCTTTTATTTAACTGTCTCCATATTTCTTCATCTATTTCAGAATACTGGACACTATCCTCAATATCAGGAGACAAAGAACTTGTTAACCACGAAATTACCATATTATTACATCTGTCCCACTACTTAGACTCGATGGAATTATCAGGAAGTTTTGGCAAACTACCATCAACAAATGCAATTTTGTTCCTAGCAGACAAACAAACAATCATACTCCTTTTCCAACCCCCAAAATTCGTCCCAGAGAAAGAGAATAGCACGAGTGAAACACCTGGAACATCTGAGGACTGTACAAACAAAAGACTAGAAGGTTTGGGAACAAACTCAAGTGTACCAGATGTACTATTCACATCAAAATCAGTAGATCCCATAGCTACTATAACATTCAACAATGAAAATTTATCCGATAAATCTCATGCAAAGAGCAGAAATATATAGAGTTACCAGTTTCTTTGCAATAGTTACGGGCTTCAAAAATACAACTCACAGTAGCACAACAACCAAACAACTCTTCACAGCAACACAACAACCATGATTGATGAAATATGGTGAAGTCGCAAAACCCTAAAAATCTCGAGCTTAACGATGACTACACGAATTTGTAGATAAAACCTCCACAAGTAGACAAAAGAAGAATATAAGATCAGAAAACACTCAGATGAATCAAAATGAGCAGGAAATCCGCCGAAGAAAACAGTACATAAACTCTAAATCGCTACCCACACAAATCGAGATCCTCAACGAAACTCGATGAGGCTAACATCGGAGATAGAGGAGGACGAGATGGTTCAGAATCTTGCTCTGATACCATGAAAACATGGAGGAAGCGATCGGGATTTTGGGAAAATGTATTAGGGTTCATGTGAGAAGAAGAGAGAAGAAAGATGCTTCTAGAACTGAATTTGAAAAATAATCCCGATGGTCTTAGCTCGGGTTGACCCTGTTTCTATATATACAGCCCAATACACATAATAATACAACAGGAAATTTGAAAGGCAAACTACTAACATAAGTGGGCCAGTTTCGTAATTATAATAGGCCCAAACACAAGTGGTAAAATAAATAGAGACTATGCTAATCAGTCTATCCTTTTGGGCCCAGATGCCAAATAGTCCATGAGTCCAACAAATTTTACGGTCTAAGGTGCCAAACAAATAACATTTGGATTGCAATTTAATGGTTGCCAATAAATATTTTTTCCGAAACAACGTTATACTTTTCATCTGTGCTGGTTCTCTTCTTTTTGTGGTCAATAATATTGTATACATGTGAACATACAGCAGTCTGTATACAATTTTTATGCAGTATTATACACCTGTTATAAAATATTATACACTTTTTACATACTTGATACACAATAATTTTAAGGTAAAAGTACTTTCTTTATATTTTATAAAAAAGAGTGTTCTCTTTTCGTTTCATTCTTAAAAAAATAAGCACTTTAGAATGCAAAATGAATAGTGTTCTCTGTAATGATTTAAAACGGTGAACTGATTCATACACCTGCTAAGCAACATTAATTATACTCTTTTTACATACTTGATACACAACAATTATACATGCAAATGTACTTTCTTTTTACTTAATAAAAAGAGTGCTCTCTTTTCGTTTCAATCTTAAAAAATGAGCATTTTAGAATGCAAAAGAAAAACGTGTTCTCTGTAATAATTTAAATCTGTGAATTTAACCATACACATGCTATGCAGCATTACACACTTCTTACATACTTAATACACAACGATTATACAGGTAGATCTGTAATAAGCCATAGGACAATAATGTACTTAAATCATCATCGCATAGCAGTCTTCCATATCATGTAGCTCATTGAAAAACAGTATATGTATCGCTGTTTGTGCTTATTTATACACCTGCAATTCATTAATTATACATACTAAATAAACCTACATAGCTTCAATCACAGAGACAAGATATTGTTGGGTTTTTTATGTATTTAATTAATATATTAAATACTTAAAAGAGGGTGAATGGGAAATGGAGGGAAATAAAATTTTGAGTGAAAATTTAAGTTTCCCCCTTGGCAAATGGACATTGTCCCATATTGGAAGAGGAGAGTTTTTTTATGGGTATATAAGCAATTGCTCTTCTTCTAGCTCTTAAAGAGTTGAGAAGAAGGCAAGCCTCGCGCCGTCGTCGTCGTCGCTCGCTCGGCTCGGCTTCGGCTTCGGATTACCCTCTTCAATTTTCGCTCTTTATTGTTGAGTATATGGCCATTTATGTAATGGCATTTATGCTGTGGCAGTTTTGCATAAACAGCCATTCTGAAGAGTTGCACCTCTTCAGATTTCAGACCAACTTTGGCTATAAATACAACACTATTCTGCTCAGAATTTTACTATGATTTTCTGAGTTTCTCCTCCTTCTTCTGCATACTTTTAGCATCAAACAAAGCAACAGTAAGTGTGATTTGCTACCGAACTTTGTGCTCGCTGAAACACTAGAGTTTGAAGTACCACTACACCAGTGTGTAATTCGTTCTATCCTGGGAAGAAATAATCCATAACCTTGGGTACTAGGAGGGGATTAAATTCCTTAAGGAAACACTGTGAATTCAGTGGGCTCGAATTGGTTTTCTGTTATTTCGTTGTTCAATTCTGTTTATGTTCATTTATATTTCCAGAATTATTTTACAAATACAGTAATACTAACAAGCTTAAGGAATTTAAATTAACATATTCTGTATTTGTACTCACTGTTTCAGGAGAGTAAAACCTGTGTGGTTTTGTACTCTATTAAAATCTACGTGATTTTAACGATTGTGTCATTCTTTTACTGAAATGACTAATGAGAATGAGAACCAAGCTGTTCCAATGGTGTCTGCCAATGCCTCAACAAGCCGAACGACACCGGCAGCATTGGCACCGGCGGAGAAACCCGGATAATTTTCCGGGATTGATTTCAAGCATTGGCAGCAAAAGAGTTCTTCTATTTGACTACTCTAAGTCTCCAGAAGTTCATCAAGGAAGATGTTCCTGTGCTGTCCGATGAAACTCCAGAAACTGAACGCTTTCTCGTGATTGAGGTGTGGAAACATTCAGATATTTTGTGTAAGAATTATATTCTAAGCGGGCTGGAGGATGCTTTGCATAATGTCTACAGTGGCGTGGAAACGTCGAAGGAACTGTGGACTGCGCTTGAAAGGAAATATAAAATCGAAGATGCCGGGTTGAAAAAGTTTGTTGCTGCAAAGTTTTTGGACTACAAAATGGTAGATAGCAAGTCTGTTATTACCCAAGTCCAGGAATTGTAAGTGATTATTCACGATCTCCTTACTGAAGGTATAAATCAAATTAATATTGATGTTGAAAGTAGTAATCTTAGTATTTTAACTAACAGAAATTTCATTGAAGGTCTTGTCATTAATGAAGCATTTCAAGTAGCATCGATGATTGAGAAGTTGCCTCCTTTGTGGAAGGACTTCAAAAACTACTTGAAACACAAACGCAAGGAGATGTCCCTTGAAGATCTCATTGTTCGGTTGAGAATCGAAGAGGACAACAAAGCTGCTGAAAAGAGAGGCCGTGGAAACTCAACAATAATGGGAGAAAATATTGTTGAAGAGAACAAAAAGAGGAAGAAGGCTTCTGGACCGAAATACAACCCAAGCAAGAAGCGGTACAGTGGAAACTGCTACAACTGTGGAAAAACCGGACACAAATCTACGGAGTGTCGTGCTCCGAAGAAGGACAAGAAGAAGGGTCAAGCAAACATGGTTGAAAAGCATGATGATGTTGATGACTTATGTGCCATGCTTTCCGAATGCAACTTGGTAGGCAATCCTAAAGAGTGGTGGATAGATTCTGGAGCCACTCGCCATGTTTGTGCTGTTAGAGAAGCTTTTGCTACTTATGCTCCTGTTGGACCCGATGAGACGATTTCTATGGGAAATGCTTCAAAGGCCAAGATTGAAGGATGTGGGAAGATATTTCTCAAAATGACTTCCGGCAAAGTGGTGACTTTGAACAACGTCCTTCATGTTCCCGAGATTAGGAAGAATTTAGTCTCTACTGGACTTCTTGTTAAGAATGGTTTTAAATGTATTTTTGTTTCCGATAAGGTTGTAATAAGTAAGAATGAAATGTTTGTAGGAAAAGGTTACCTCACTGAGGGCCTTTTCAAGCTGAATGTAACGGTTGTTGAAAATAATAATAAAATTTCAGCTTCGTCTTACTTACTTGAGTCAGATGAATTATGGTATATACGTTTGGGCCATGTCAATTATAAAACCTTGCGGAAAATGATTACTTTGGAAGTATTGCCTAAGTTTGAATGTGAAAAATCAAAATGTCAAGTATATGTGGAATCTAAGTATGTTAAACATCCTTATAAGTCAGTTGAAAGAAATTCAAATCGTTAAGACTTAATTCACACAGATATTTGTGATATGAAGTCAATACCATCTCCCGGTGGAAAGAAGTATTTCATAACTTTTATTGACGATAGTACTAGATATTGCTATGTTTACTTACTTAATAGTAAAGATGAAGCAATAGGCGCATTCAAGCAATACAAAAATGAAGTTGAAACGCAACTTAACAAGAAAATTAAAATGATAAGAAGTGATAGGGGTGGTGAATATGAATCTCCTTTTGAACAAATATGTTTAGAATATGGAATTATTCATCAAACAACGGCCCCTTACACGCCCCAATCCAATGGAATTGCAGAAAGAAAGAATCGTTAATTAAAGGAGATGATGAACGCATTATTGATAAGTTCTGGTTTGCCACAGAACTTGTGGGGGGAAGCCCGTTCTTACGGCTAGCCGAATACTAAATCGAGTATCCCATAGCAAAACACAATCCATTCCATATGCAAAATAGAAAGGAAGGAAGCCCAACTTAAATTATTTTAAAGTGTGGGGGTGTTTGCCAAAAGTGCAAGTTCCTAAACCCAAAAGGGTAAAAATAGGACCAAAAGCCGTTGATTGTGTTTTCATAGGATATGTGACTAATAGTAAAGCATATCGATTTCTGGTTCATAAATTAGAAAATCCCCACATTCATAATAATACGGTTATAGAATCAGATAATGCTGAGTTCTTTGAAAATATATATCCGTATAAAAAGGATTGTGAGTCGATTGGTGAAGGATCCAAACGACCTCGGGAAGAAACAAAAGAAAGTACACTTAACCAGGAGGATCCAAGACGTAGTAAACGACAAAGAACGTCTACTTCATTTGGACCAGATTTTGTGACTTTCTTATTGGAAAATGAGCCTTAAACATTTAAAGAAGTTATATCTTCTTCGGAATCATTGTTATGGAAAGAGGCAGTCAATAGTGAAATAGAATCCATATTGAACAACCATACATGGGAATTGGTTGATCTTCCTCCTGGAAATAAACCGTTGGGTTCTAAATGGATCTTTAAGAGAAAAATGAAAGATGATGGCACTATTGACAAATATAAGGCAAGACTTGTGGTCAAAAGGTATAGACAACGAGAAGGTCTTGACTATTTTGATACATACTCTCCAGTTACAAGAATTACGTCCACACGAACGTTAGTAGCGTTAGCTGCAGTTTATGGTCTTGAAATTCATCAAATGGATATTAAGACGACCTTCTTAAATGGAGGGTTGGAGGAAGAATCTACATGGAACAACCTGAAGGGTTTGTGGTTCCAAGTAAAGAAAAGAAGGTCTGTAGACTTGTTAAGTTCCTTTACGGATTAAAACAAGCACCCAAACAATGGCATGCGAAATTTGACCAAACAATGTTGTCAAATGGATTTAAGATAAATGAATGTGATAAATATGTGTACATTAAAAATGTTCCAAATCACATAGTCATTGTTTTCTTATATGTGGATGATATGCTCATAATGAGTAATAACATTGCCAACATAAATGCTACTAAGCGTATACTAACTAGCAAGTTTTATATGAAAGACTAGGGAGTTGCTGATTGATAACTAGGGATTTTGACGTGTTTTATGCTCCTTCTTGCTTACGCTTTGATTATAAATTGTTAAAAAATAATCCCAAAAGGCTCATAGTTTGTGCTTGATTGCAGGTTTGATCGACAAAGTGACGAAATGTCAAAGATCGGCTCAAAAGGAGTGAAATCTGCACAAGCACCAAAAACAAGGCAAACTCAGGACAAACATGCCTAGTGCGGCCGCACTACACTTTGTGCGGTTCGCACTAGGGAGATTCAGAGAGCAGATTGTAAGGCATAAAACCTAGTGCGGCCGCAGTCCATTCTGTGCTGTCCGCACTAGGTAGATTCCGAGAATGGCAAAACCAGGCTTCAAGCAACGCGGCCGCAGTACACATTGTGCGGTCCGCGGCCGCACTGCCATTATGTGCGGTCCGCGGAAGAGAACTTCAGAGAGTTGAAATTGCCTAGGTTCAAAGCAATGCGATCCGCGGTCATGTTTGTGCGGACCGCGCTAGCTGCCTCCGCGACCGCGGTCCATTCTGCGCGGTCCGCGAAAGCCAAGTTCAGAGAGCCAGGATTTGTAGTCCAAGAGCCTAGTGCGGCCGCAGTCCATTTTGTGCGGCACGCACTGACCCTGCAGGGGCATTTTTGTCCAGTTTTTCCAGCTTAGTATAAATAGAACCTTTTTCCATTTTTAGGGTATCAGTTATTTTATTTCAGCAACTGCGCTCGTGAGAAGCTATTTTGTAGCCATTTTGGGCATTTTAGCTTAACTCTAACGATAGATTCTTGTATTTTACTTTAGTGTTTAATTAATATGTCTTCTTCTTCATCTATTTCTCTATTTTTTTGTTCAAGCATGAGTAGCTAAACCCATTAGCTAGGGTTGTGGCTCAACGCTAGTGTGGGTAATTGATAGGTGTTGTGATTTAAGGTTAGAATGACTATGGGTGTTTGTATTTGGGTCAATTTTATGGTTTAGTTTATGAATTGGTGGTAGCAAACACTGGTTTGTGCTAAGTTGACTTGGTTCTTCTTGAGAGAGAGAGCCTAAGTCTCCAAAATTGACCCAACAAGGAATTGGGATGGACTCAAGAGAATTGATAGTCCCAATTAAAGGGTTAAACCTCGAGAGAGTAACTACCCGACTTGAACCCTAGTTGCTTGAGCTAATTTGCCTGCCCATTTGGTCTCGAGAGAGTCAATTGGGTAAAATCACTCTCTCTACCGAGAGGTGTAAGAGAGGGTAAAATTGTGCAACGGTTACACATATTTCCCCAATCATGTCAATCAAGCTTTAGAAGCAATTACCCGTCAATTAGCCACCTAGGTGAAAGTCACTACCCTAGTGCCCCTTAATCCATTAGATACAACTCTTAGCAATTATCTCTTAGCGTAATCTAATTTCAATTCTAATTAGTAGTTTTATAATAGTAGTTTATAAAAGAAAACCCCAAAAATTATGGAATACCAATTAAGAACGCACACGCGATCCTAAGCTAAGTAGATACCCAACTCCAATCCTAGCTCTCTGTGGATTCGATCCCGACCCACAAATCGGGTAAAAGCTGTTGCGACCCTCTCTTGCTACCTTTTATTGGTGCGGAGTTGGCTGCGATCACTTTTTGGCGCCGTTGCCGGGGAGCTAACGGCTTTGGCTATCTATTTAGTTAGTTTTATGTGTTGTTCTTCTTTCCTTCTTTGTTACTAATTTGTGTATGTGATTACTACAGGTACCAAAATGGCTTTAAATGCAAATGACCCTCTTGGAAATGTGCTTGCGGGGAAGGAGGTTGACGATATTGGAGAAGATAAGGTGCCTCTTGTACCTCCCGGACGTGGACGAGGCCGCCAGGCCAATGATAATGACAACGTTCCAGACCCTTCTCCGCCACCTCCAAGAGCGGTTCCTCGGGTGCTACCGAATCAAGGCTATGCAAGTGCTATTATCCCTCCTAGAATCCGGGTGGGCAATTTTCAGATAACCAATATGATGTTGACCTTACTTCAGCAGCGTGGGTACTTCGCGGGCGCTGCGGATCAAAATGCTTACAAACATCTGAAAGGGTTCGTGGATACATGTTAGGGCAGCAAGCAGACGAATGTGTCCGAAGATGCTCTTAGGTTGAGACTTTTCCCATTCTCACTTCGGGGAAAGGCATTGGATTGGCTAGAGAGACTCCCCAACCATTCCATCACAACTTGGGATGAGTTGGCGGATAAGTTTAGTGCTAAAGTTTTCTCACCCGGGCATATGACGGCACTTCGAGATGAGATATTGTCTTTCAAGCAAGAACCCACGGAACCTTTGCATGAGATTTGGGAGCGGTTTAGAACAATGGTGAAAGAATGCCCAAACAACAATATGACCGAGGCGATGATCCAACAAACCTTCTATCGGGGCATCAATACAACAAATCAATGCATAGTCAATCAATTGGCCGAGGATAATTTCATGAAGTTGCCTTATGACCAAGCTTCTGAGATTCTTGATGAGATGGCGGATAACTTCCTCCGCAGGGCAAAGTAGGGCCAATGTTCCTCAAGGCGACCCTACGGTTATTCATTTGCATAAGGAGTTACAAGACCATGGGCAGGATATAGCGGAGTTGACAACTACTATGAACCAATTGGCTAATGCACAGTTGCAACAAGTCCAAAACCCTTGCCAAGTGAATTCTATGGAAAGTGTTAATTTGCTTACCAACAAGAAAAGGCAAAGAAGGCAACAAAACCAAGGGAATTCTGAACAATTTGATGATGATTGTGATGGGTTTCAAAATGAGGGCTATGATGAGCAAAATGAAGAGGTACAATATGTTAACAACTATCAAGGCAATAGAGGCAACTCTTCAAACCAACAATGGCGACCCCAAGGTAATTGGAACATCAACAACCAAGGCGGTAACTGGGGGAACAACAATCAAGGCAACCAAGGGCATTGGAATGGTAATAACAACAATTGGAACAACAATGGTCAAGGCAATTGGAACAACAATGGAAACCAACGCAATCGGGGGCAAGGCTTTCAAAGGCCCCCAATGTACCAACAACCAAACAATCCACCCCCATTCCCTTCTCAAGGATCTAGTTCTTCGGGTAATGATATGGGAAGAATATAAATGATGTTCGAACAAATGATGAAGAAGAACCAAGATTCCGATGCTCAATTGGCTTCCCACAATACCTCCATTCAGAATTTGGAGGTGCAATTAGGCCAAATCTCTCAATCGTTGAATACTCGCCCAAAGGGTGCTCTACCAAGTGATACGGCAGTGAACCCTAAGGGTGGGAACAATCATGTGATGGCGGTTACAACAAGAAGTGGGAGAGGCGGTGATGTGCATGCCTCGAAAGATAAGCAAGTTGTNNNNACATCTGTCTCACTGTCTCTGCTGATACTAACAAAGTTAGATGTTTGTGCCTGCAGACAATGGTTAAACAACGAGGAGGCAAAGGATCAAAACAACCCGGGAGAGGTGATTCCTCCCGAGGGGGCAAAGGAAAGAGAATAGTCAAACTCACTCCCCAAGCTCGGGAAAACATAAAACAAACCAGGAAGCTGATAAAAGCCGCAGATAGAGCGGCTTCCCATTCCTCGGGGAGTGAGTATCAACCGTCAAGGGATGTCTCTTCCGACTCAGTCCCAACTCATATCGTCACCAACTTCCAATTGACTGATGATACTCCTCCACCATCACCCACTATCCGAAGGCCAGTCAATATTGCTTCTGAGTCGTCTCAAGGCTCAGCAGCCGGTAGTGGGGACGACTCCACCTCCCCCACAGCTTCATTATCTGGGGAGAGTGCAGGCGGAGATGATAAGGGAGATGAGGAGGTACCGGAGGGTGGTGAGCCTCAGCTGGGAGGCATCGCCCGAACTAGGAAGCTCGATGTTTGGGAGGACAAATTTGTGAGCCAAGTAGCATATCATAAGTTTAGGGAGTGGTGGCCGGTGAGGCATTTGATACCGGAGAGGAGTTTCATTGACAAAGACTAACTACCCCACAACCCTGACGTGCAGAGGCAATTTAGAACTAGACCGGGGTGGGAAATATTTATGGAGAAATGTATAGATGCAAATGAACATATGGTCAAGGAATTTAATTTTAATGTGGCCCACATCGTCAAGGGTTCCAAAGTGACCAAGGTTCGAGACAAAAAGGTGTTGTTCGACGGGTAGTCTCAGAATGAGTATTTGGGGTTCAATGAAGAGGACGAGACTCTATATCTGGCAAAGTTGGAGATGGGCGACGGGGTCCATCCATGGTTAGCTCAGTACCTGGCAATCCCAGGTACCGTCCCTGAGTGGTTGACTGCGGGGGTAAAAATACTGAGGAGGACCCTAAACTTTGAGGCTAGGGGTTGGTTGACTTTTGTTTGCAGTCGGTTGGACCCTACTACCTATGACCAGACCATTCCTCTCCACCGGGTTGTATTGGTTGCTTCTATCATGGCGGGATACTCCATCAATGTGGGGAATGTGATGACCCGCATTATCTCCTTAGTGGGTGCAGAGCACGACCGGAACTACCCTTACCCCAACGCCCTCTCTATGTATTTCCTGGACTTGGAGGTGGAAAAGAAGTACTATGATGTCATGGCCAAACCAGTAGTTCCATTTTCATGGTATAGCTTGAAGGGGCCAGACAACCCTAAGGATAAGAACTACAAGGCCCCTGCTTCTGCTCCAACTGGTCAGTCTGAAGAGCCAGTTGTGGTAGAGGCCTCCACTGAGCCTGCCTCCACAGTTGCTGACATGCCTCCCGGACCTTCCACTACTGCTGACTTGCCTCCAGGTCCTTCTACCTCAGCTGGCCCGGAGATTCCATCTTCCCGGGCCCATCGTATCACTGCCCACCAGCTGAGCTAGACACTTCAGAGCCTGAACAACTGGATGTATACTGCTTTATCCAAGTTGTCTACCTTGACCTCCACCATTGCAGCTCAGTCAGCTCCTCAGCCAGTACAGGTGCCACAGTCCATTGAGGATGCATTGAAGAAGATTCTAGAAAACTAGGAGAAGATCCTCAGTACACAGGCTGCCTTGGCTAAGGCAGTGGATTCACATGGCAAGGCTCTAAAGGAGCTTGCCAAGGAGCACAAGAAGCTGCGCAAAACACGGGCCTCCACAGAGTCCGTGAAGGAGTTGAGAGCGGATGTGGATAGACTGAAGGCAGACCAACTACCATTAGACTTATTATTTGAGGACCCAGCTCCAGTAGCAGTTCCAACCACAGACCCGGAGCAGATACAGAGGCCTCCAAAGAAGAGGAGGAAGATCCCTAGTGCAGCTGATGCCATCATCAGTTGGCGGACCCACCGGCGGCTTCCTCCAGTCAGCCACAGGATGTACCAGATCCACAGCCGGTCCAGGTCCAGTCCCAGGTCCCAGCAGTTGAGCAGTAGGATACCGGGAACCAGTCTGAGGTTCCCGAGCACACAGAGGACCCAGGGACCACTCATGATCCTATGAAGACGGACGAGGCTTAGGGAGTCTTCATATCCTTTCTGGATTATTTTTGGTGCTTATTTTGTTTAGTTGGCATTGGGGACAATGCCAGCTTTTATTTGAGGGGGTGCGCCCTATATTTTGTTTGGATGACTGTATATATGGATCACTTTTATGCTTTCTTGATTTTTCATTTGGTCTGTATATAATCTTACATTTAGTTACTTTTATCGTACTTTTTATCTTTCCTTTGGTCTGTATATAAAGTTACATCATTGTATATATTCATTCCCCGTTGTATAGTCAAAGCCCCTATTGTACATATTCATTCTATTTTTTGTTTTCGCAAAAATTTTTTCGTTTTTAGCTTCTTATATAGGCTGTAGCCTTTTGTTTTGATTTGGACGTTTTTATAAGCCTTTGGTTTTCTTAATGCCACGGTTCTTTCCAAAGGTAGAGTTTTGTGTGAACCGGGTAGCTCTTCCCAATGATAGATGACGTGACAACCTTCTTAAGGGTTTGAGTCCGTTTTTTTTTTGTTTTTTTTTTTGGTAGTTTATAGTTAAGGGTACCTCAAGCAAAGCTTCACTTGGGCCAAGCACATTTGCCTTTGATCCCATGGTCAAAGACAAATTGTTGTGTTTAGGATGATGAAAGTCGCGGCCTTGAGACTCTTGTGTTGACCGACAATCATCAAATGGTTTTTCGGACCATTGTGTGCTCAAATCATATCTAAGGTCGTTGTGGGACCATTTTGTCCAGTTTTTCCAGCTTAGTATAAATAGAACCTTTTTCCATTTTTAGGGTATCAGTTATTTTATTTCAGCAACTGCGCTCGTGAGAAGCAATTTTGTAGCCATTTTGGGCATTTTAGCTTAACTCTAACGATAGATTCTTGTATTTTACTTTAGTGTTTAATTAATATGTCTTTTTCTTCTTCATCTATTTCTCTATTTTCTTGTTCAAGCATGAGTAGCTAAACCCATTAGCTAGGGTTGTGGCTCAATCCTAGTGTGGGTAATTGATAGGTGTTGTGATTAAGGTTAGATTGACTATGGGTGTTTGTATTTGGGTCAATTTTATGGTTTAATTTATGAATTGGTGGTTGCAAACACTGGTTTGTGCTAAGTTGACTTGGCTCTTCTTGAGAGAGAGAGCCTAAGTCTCCAAAATTGACCCAACAAGGAATTGGGATGGACTCAAGAGAATTGATAGTCCCAATTAAAGGGTTAAACCTCGAGAGAGTAACTAACCGACTTGAACCCTAGTTGATTGAGCTAATTTGCCTGCTCATTTGGTCTCGAGAGAGTCAATTGGGTAAAATCACTCTCTCTACCGAGAGGTGTAAGAGAGGGTAAAATTGTGCAACGGTTATACATATTTTCCCAATCATGTCAATCAAGCTTTAGAAGCAAATACCCGTCAATTAGCCACCTAGGTGAAAGTCACTACCCTAGTGCCCCTTAATCCATTAGATACAACTCTTAGCAATTATCTCTTAGCGTAATCTAGTTTCAATTCTAATTAGTAGTTTTATAATAGTAGTTTATAAAAGAAAACCCCAAAAATTATGAGAAGACCAATTAAGAACACACACGCAATCCTAAGCTAAGTAGATACCCAACTCCAATCCTAGCTCTCTATGGATTCGATCCCGACCCACAAATCGGGTAAAATCTATTGCGACCCTCTCTTGCTACCTTTTATTGGTGCGGAGTTGGCTGCGATCACTGATTAAATTCTGGGAATTAAGATCCATAAGACTTCTCATGGTCTAGCATTGTCACAATCTCATTATATTAAGACAGTACTTGAAAAGTTCAAGCACTTGGGCTTTAAAGTTGCAACGACTCCAATTGACATGAATCTTGCATTAGCAAAGAACAAAGGCAAAAGCATATCAC
Source organism: Nicotiana attenuata (assembly GCF_001879085.1). NCBI lineage: Eukaryota > Viridiplantae > Streptophyta > Magnoliopsida > Solanales > Solanaceae > Nicotiana > Nicotiana attenuata. The sequence goes on from NW_017670536.1 coordinate 467,716, forward strand.
AATTTGACAATGCTCGTGTGTTGGGTTGCTTAATGTACATCACGAATTGTACACGACAAGATATTGCTTGTGCTATAAGTAAATTGAGTCGATATACGAGCAATCCAGGTCAATCTCATTGGATGGCCATGAAACGAGTTTTGGGGTATCTAGTACATACTGAGGAGTTTACTTTGCACTATAGTAAATATCATGTGGTCATTGAGGGATACTGTGATGCAAATTGGATCACCGGATCAACTGATTCCAAGTCCACAAGTGGATATGTATTCACTATTGGTGGAGGAGCGGTATCTTGGAAGTTGTCCAAACAAACTTGTATTGCCCGCTCTACAATGGAGGCTGAGTTCATAGCCTTGGATAAAGCCGGTGAAGAAGCTGAATGGCTCCGGAATTTCTTTGAAGATATTCCATTTTGGCCCAAACCGTTGGCACCAATATGCATATATTGTGATAGTCAAGAGCAATGTGAAGGGCTGGGAGCGTTATGTGTAATGGTAAATCTCGCCATATACGACGAAGACATAAAACCGTTAGACAATTACTCTCTAGAGGAATTATCACGATTGACTATGTAAAGTCAAGTGATAATGTGTCGGATCCACTTACAAAAGGCCTAACCAGAGAGGTAGTAGAGAAGTCATCAAGGGGAATGGGACTGTGGCCGAGAACAAGTCATAGTGGCGGTAACTCTACCTAGAAGACTGGAGATCCTAAGATCTAGGTTCAAGGAGATCAAACAAAGTCATTAATGACGGTTCAACATTGTCAACTAAACTTTTGGTCCATTCTCGCGATGAGACAATGTTCAGTACTAAGGATAAAGCATTAAGGCTTTTTAATGATTTCTAAATTTGATACGGGGTATATCAAATAGTGTATCTACGGGATGACACATTTAGGAATCACCTATGTAAGTGTGAAGTATTAGCCGCTTCAAAGAGAACTTTGTAAGGCCAGTTCTCTACGCACTAATGAAACCAGGCGGTGTTCATGGCTGAAATGAACACAACAATGAGAACCAAAGACGATTAAGGGTTGGTTCTGTGACTTGTGGTTGTCTAGGTATACACCAAAGTTCGACGGTTCAAAGATATCAAATACCGATTGATCGAGTATATCCGACATAAGTTCACTACAGAAAGTTCAAAGGGAAACCTACTTATCCAGATGCAATTAATCCTTGCTTGCGAATCACACAGTTTTTCATGCATACTTCCATGATATAGTCATTCCCCATTCATGTGGGGGATTGTTGGGGTTTTTATGTATTTAATTAATATACTAAATACTTAAAAGAGGGTGAATGGGAAATGGAGGGAAATGAAATTTTGAGTAAAATTTTAAGTTTCCCCCCTTGGCAAATGGACATTGTCCCATATTGGAAGAGGAAGAGGTTTTTTATGGGTATATAAGCAATTGCTCTTCTTCTAGCTCTTAAAGAGTTGAGAAGAAGGCAAGCCTCACGCCGTCATCATCATCGCTCGCTCGGCTCGGCTTCGGCTTCGGCTTCGGCTTCGGCTACGGCTTCGGATTCGGATTTGGATTTGGATTTGGTCAAATGATCAATTGATTGATTAACTTTTTGGACCAAAGTTATTTGTTAATAGTAAAATATTAACAGAAATGTTATTAAATATTTGTTTTAATAACAGAATATTAATATTAAATCAAATCTATTTTTCTGTTTTGGTAACAGAAAAGTAACTACCCTCTTCAATTTTCCCTCTTTATTTTTGGGTAAATGGCCATTTATGTAATGGCATTTATGCTGTGGCCGTTTTGCACAAACAGCCATTCTGAAGAGTTACACCTCTTCAGATTTAAGCCCAACTTTGGCTATAAATACAACACTATTCTGCTCAGAATTTCACTACGATTTTCTGAGTTTCTCCTCCTTCTTCTGCATACTTTTAGCATCAAACAAAGCAACAGTAAGTGTGGTTTGCTACCGAACTTTGTGTTCGCTGAAACACTGGAGTTTGGAGTACCACTACACCAGTGTGTAATTCGTTCTATCCTGGGAGGAAATAATCCATAACCTTGGGTACTAGGAGGGGATTAAACTCCTTAAGGAAACACTGTGAATTCAGTGGGCTCGAATTGGTTTTCTGTTATTTCGTTGTTCAATTCTGTTTATGTTCATTTATATTTCCAGAATTATTTTACAAATACAGTAGTACTAACAAGCTTAAGGAATTTAAATTAACATATTATGTATTTGTACTCACTGTTTCTGGAGAGTAAACCTGTGTGGTTTTGTACTCTATTAAAATCTACTGATTTTAACGTTTGTGTCATTCTTTTACAGAAATGACTAATGAGAATGAGAACCAAGCTGTTCCAATGGTGACTGCCAATGCCTCAACAAGCCGAACGACACCGGCAGCATTGGCACCGGCGGAGAACCAGAAAATTTTTCGGGATTGATTTCAAGCGCTGGCAGCAAAAGATGTCTTCTATTTGACTACTCCAAGTCTCCAGAAGTTCATCAAGGATGATGTTACTGTGCTGTCCGATGAAACTCCAGAAACTAAACGCTTTCTCGTGATTGAAGCGTGGAAGCATTCAGACTTTTTTGTAGCAAGAATTATATTCTAAGCGGGCTGGAATATCCTTTGTATAATGTCTACAGTGGCGTGGAAACGCCAAAGGAACTGTGGACTGCGCTTGAAAAGAAATACAAAACCGAAGATGCCGGGTTGAAAAAGTTTGTTGCTGCAAAGTTTTTGGACTACAAAATGGTAAATAGCAAGTCTGTTATTACCCAAGTCCAGGAATTGCAAGTGATTATTCACGATCTCCTTGCTGAAGGTATAAATCAAATTATTATCGATGTTGAAAGTAGTAATCTTAGTATTTTTACTAACAGAAATTTCATTGAAGTTCTTGTCATCAATGAAGCATTTCAAGTAGCAACGATGATTGAGAAGTTGCCTCCTTTGTGGAAGGACTTCAAAAACTACTTGAAACACAAACGCAAGGAGATGTCCCTTGAAGATCTCATTGTTCGGTTGAGAATCGAAGAGGACAACAAAGCTGCTAAAAAGAGAGGCCGTGGAAACTCAACAATAATGGGAGCAAATATTGTTGAAGAGAACAAAAAGAGGAATAAGGCTTCTGGACCGAAATACAACCCAAGCAAGAAGCGGTTCAGTGGAAACTGCTACAACTGTGGAAAAACCGGACACAAATTTACGGAGTGTCGTGCTCCGAAGAAGGACAAGAAGAAGGTTCAAGCAAACATGGTTGAAAAGCATGATGATGTTGATGACTTAGGTGCCATGCTTTTCGAATGGAACTTGGTAGGCAATCCTAAAGAGTGGTGGATAGATTCTGGAGCCACTCACCATGTTTGTGCTGTTAGAGAAGCTTTTGCTACTTATGCTCCTGTTGGACCCGATGAGACAATTTCTATGGGAAATGCTTCAAAGGCCAAGATTGAAGGATGTGGGAAGATATTTCTCAAAATGACTTCCGGCAAAGTGGTGATTTGAACAACGTCCTTCATGTTCCCGAGATTAGGAGAATTTAGTCTCTATTGGACTTCTTGTTAAGAATGGTTTTAAATGTGTTTTTGTTTCCGATAAGGTTGTAATAAGTAAGAATGAAATATTTGTAGGAAAAGGTTACCTCACTGAGGGCCTTTTCAAGCTGAATGTAATGGTTGTTGAAAATAATAATAAAATTTCAGCTTCGTCTTACTTACTTGAGTCAAATGAATTATGGCATATACGTTTGGGTCATGTCAATTATAAAACCTTACGGAAAATGATTAATTTGGAAGTATTGCCCAAGTTTGAATGTGAAAAATCAAAATGTCAAGTATGTGTGGAATCTAAGTATGTTAAACATCCTTATAAGTCAGTTGAAAGGAATTCAAATCCTTTAGACTTAATTCACACAGATATTTGTGACATGAAGTCAATACCATCTCGCCGTGGAAAGAAGTAGTTCATAACTTTTAATGACGATAGTACTCGATATTGCAATGTTTACTTACTTAATAGTAAAGACGAAGCAATAGACGCATTCAAGCAATAGAAAAATGAAGTTGAAATGCAACTTAACAAGAAAATCAAACTGATAAGAAGTGATAGGGGTGGTGAATATGAATCTCCTTTTGAACAAATATGTTTAGAATATGGAATTATTCATCATACAATGGCCCCTTACACGCCCCAATCCAATGGGATTGCAGAAAGAAAGAATCGTTCATTAAAGGAGATGATGAACGCATTATTGATAAGTTCTGGTTTACCACAGAACTTGTGGGGGGAAGTCGTTCTTACGGCTAGCCGTATACTAAATCGAGTACCCCATAGCAAAACACAATCCATTACATATGAAAAATGGAAAGGA